>NC_051427.1:13469843-13480640 GCF_015228065.2 Penaeus monodon | reverse complement strand
TATTATGAATATATACACACACACATACCACGCAGCTAGCTAATAAATAATAGATAGTAAATAGATACTTCAATTACTGAAGCCTTTTTACACCCCACGTCATACGAAAAAAGGAAAAAAGGGGGGGACGCAAAGTTTTTATTGGACTTTAAAAATAGACAGAAATTGATATGTTGAACATTTAATCATGTAATAAAACTTTTCCAGGGAGACCCCCGGGACCGTTAGCACCCCCATGCATTGTGTTGAGAAAGGCCATGCCGTCACGCGGTGAAAAAAACAAAGGGAAAGAGGGGGGAGGGGGTTATGCCTAAACCTATTTTTTAGAAAAAAAAAAGGGGAAAGGTTTTGGGTAGGGTTTTCCCCCTGGTCTTCCTGCTTTGTTTTGTTCGACTGAATCCCTACAGACGAACGCAAACAGACACACACACGCACACAAACACACACGCAAGGGTTCACACAATACTTCACATACAAAATACATACACACACAACACACACAACACACAGACACACCACCAACACCAACAAAAAACCATCAGCCAAAAAATTTATATTCATATAGTTTTTTAAATTCATGTTTGCGTGCGTGTTTTTTTGTGTGTGATAAAAATGTGGAAGGGGTCTTAATATTTACCTTCGCTATCCAGAAAAAAACCATGCGAGAAAAATAAGGGGAAAATAGATAAAAAAGTCAAAATTGTATGAAAAGCAACATAAAAAATCTCCCTCTGTAACAGGGAATCGGCGAAGCCGTTAGAAACTGAAAGCTTTGGGCTGAAACATGACATACACAATGATTACATGCTTTACATAAACACCACACACACACACACACACACACACACACACACAAACCACACACACATATATAATATATATATATATATTTTTATATATAAAAATATAAATTATTTTATTTATTTTTTTTTTTTTTTTTTTCTTTTTTTTTTTTTTTTCTTTTCTTTTCTTTTCTTTTTTTTTTTTTTGCACACGGAATCCCCCAACACACACACACACACAACAAACACACCACACCACACACACAACACATACAACACACCCCCCCCCACCACCACTAGCACAACATCACTCACAACACACTCACTCACTCCTCACTCCCCACACACACACACAACACACACACACACCAACACACACACACACACACACACACACACACACACAAACATAAAATTTATTATATTTATAATATATATATAAAATTATATATATATATTAATCTTCTTCTTTTAACGGAGGTTCATGTTGAGCCGCCGTGGTCACAGATGATACTTAATTGTAGTTTTCATTTTGTAAGCTCTTGGAGTGGTACTGGTGGGTCCCCATTTCCCTTTTCCCGGGAAAAGGTGCCGGGGGTACCTTTTTAGGTAATCATTCTCTTATTATCCGGGCTTGGGGGCCACACTTTTCTTGGGCGCCTTGGGCCCCCCCATGGCTACGTAGGCAATCGAGGGAATTTTTTCCCAAGGAAACAACGGGCGGGCCCGGGGACTCGAACCCTCGAACTCAGATTGCCGCGTGACAGTGTTTTGGGCGACCCCTCTAGCCCTTCGGGCACCGCGGCCTTGACATAATTATATAACATACAATTAATGTCTAAATCAACACACACACACCATAAAAACCCCACCACACACACCCACACACACACAAACACCACACACACACACACACACACACACAACACCACACACAACACACCACACACATATAATATATATATATAATATAATATATATATATATTATTTATTATATACACTGAAAAAGATACCCAAATCTTACATCTTGCCCAAAAAAGCAAATTTTTCTTTTTAGCCCAAAACCTTTGCAATGTCATCCTGGAAAATTTGAATGTTTTAGTTTATAGCAAAACTATTTTTTTTTCCTTTTTCTGCATTGCATAAATGAATTTATCTTTTAGTTACTCGAAACTCCATTAAAGCAACATTGCAACCTCCCCTTTTCCTTACACGAACGACGCTCTTCTGTTGCAATTTTTAAAATTTCCCGCCTCCGCCTCGGGGCCCAAAACTTGTGCCATTCATTTTGCAAATTTTTCCGTGTCATTTTTAAAGCACGCAAAGTTTTAATGAATTTTAATTTTCCCTGCTAACCTTTCTTGCCACTTGCAAGTACGAGGATTAGGGAATGATGAATAAAAATTTGATTTTTCTAAAAATGAAAAAAAACAATTCAATCTTTTCCCTTCGCTTTCCCCCGGGGTTAGTTTTGTCCTTGTAATGCAACTTTCAGTAAAAAAAGAAACCGCCTACGGATCTAAAAATTTCCCATGCAGGGGTTAAAAGGATGTGCGTATGAATTATACAAATAAACAAAAAACATACATCCCTATACCCTTCTATTTATCTATTATATATTTTATATCTATTTTCTAAAATCTATATCTATTTTTTCAAATTATATCTAATCTAATCTATATCTAATTATATCTATATTATATCTAGACCCAATCTATCTATCATTATCTTTTAAATTATCTATCATCTTTTAATATATATATATATATTATATATATATATATATTATATACACACAAAAAAACATACCCCACACACACACAAACCCCACGCATATACATAATCATCATATATAAAATATATTATATAATATATATATAAAATATATAAATATATATTTTATAATATTTTTATATAATTTTAAAACCATTTATATAAGATATATATATATATAGATATATATATATAAAATATATAATATAATATATATATATATAAAACATACAAGACACACACTCACACACACCACACATTTAAACCAAACAACACACAACACACACACACACACACACAACCCCACACACACACCAAAACCAAACACCCCACAACACACCCACACACCCCCAAAAACAAATTATATTATATGATATATATATATAATTATAAAATATATATATATTTTAATTTTTATTTTTTTTTTAAATTTTTTTATTTTTTTTTTTCTTTCTTTTTTAAAAATGTGCCCTGCCCTACAAGGCTTTGGCCCGATCATGGTTTTTCCCCGATATTCTTGGAAATTTTAGGCGGCGGTTTGCCTTCCCTTTCCCGCCCGGGGGTTTTTATCGGTCATTCATTCATTTCATTCATTTTTTTCATCAGCCTTTGAGGGTCCGTTTTTGGGCGTAGGTTTCCCCAATTGTCTTGGTTTCATTTTGGGGGGATTTTGGGCCCTTAAAGTCTTGCTTAATGGCTTTCGAGCCCACCGTCTCTATTTACCCGGCTAGCGGTTTTAAACCCGGATGTTTTCCAGGCGGGCCCAAACGAGGGTGAATTTCCTTGCCCAAAAGGGAAAAAACGCGCCGGCCGGGACTCGCCCCCTCAAACCTCAGTTTTGCCGTCGTGACAGCCCTTGAGCCCGTTTGCTCTAACCACTGGGCCCAAACCGCGGCCTATAATTATAATAGCTATATTTTTAAACCCCCTTTTGGGGGTTTTTTTGGGGCAGATTGGTTTAGTACTGGTTTTGGTATTTTTGATGTAGGGACATAAAATATACATATATTAATTATACATTTTAAACATATATAGTTTATGTACGGACATATATATATATTTTTAAATTTTATATATATATATAATAATATATATATATATATTATATATATATACATATATATATATATATATAAAATAATTATAATATGTATTATATATATATATATAACTATATTTTATATATATTATTATAATATATATATATATGTGGGGGTTATTTTAAAATTTTTATTATATATCTATATATATATATATATAAATATAAAATATATATTATATATATAAAAATAAAACAACACCCAACACAACACACACAAAAAACACATATGTATACATATGTATGTATATTAGGGAATTAAAATATTTTTAAAATTTTATATATATAATATATATATATAAATTATAAAAATATAATATATTTGTGTGTGGGGTGTGTGTTGCGGGTGTGTGTGTGTGTGGTGGGTGTGTGTGTGTGTGTGTGTGTGTTTTGTGTGTCGGTGTTTGTGTTGTTGTGTGTTTGTCTGTGTTTGTTTACTGTGTGTGAATGTATTTATTATAAATGTGTGTGTTATATGTTTTAACTCAATGTACGGGAGCAACCAAACATACCGGGTCCCAGACGAAAATTTCAGCCCAACCCCGATCATATTAAAAAAGTAGACTGTTTCCCCCCAAAAAATTTAAAAAAAGCGAAAATTGCCCCCAAAATTTTTAATTGAGGCATTGCCCGAACCCAAACCAAAAAAACGCAAGAAAAACAAAAGAAAAGCAGAAAAAAACCCCCACCAAGTGGATTTACCCAGGCTCAAAGACATGCTACGAAAACGGGCCCCAAATCCAAAAAAGAACTCCGTGAAAAGGGGAACGAGTAAACATTTTTTACAAAGAAAAAATTTAAAAAATTAAAAGAGGAAAAAGGGAGGGAAAAAAAAAAATGTGTTTAAGGAAAGAATAGTTGTAATTCCAAGGAGATGTTCTAAAGGAAAGCGGGGACCACGGTCAGCCCCCCCTTTTTCCCCCTCAAAGGGGATCGCAGCAGCAGACGGCCCCATTCTCCCGAGACCGAGGATGTCAAGGCTCGTTGGGAAAGAGGGATGTTCAAAAACTTTTTTAGCGGAACAAGAGCCAGAGGATCTAGTCCGGAAGCTACACATATGGCCCCCTAATTTTTGAAATCAGTTTTTGCGTGGCCCCCCAGCAATTAAAAACTGGAAGAGCTGAGTTTCCAAAAGGCGTAGGCACGAAATGCCCCAGGGGCCCTAGGGGGGAAAGGTTTAAAGATCCACCCGGAACATAAAAAAATATGTATGGGAAAAAGGCAAGTTTCCTAAAGAAATGATGAAAAAAACAGTATTCATTGTTTTGCCAAGGCTCAGGGGAAAACCCCCAGTGCCCCACAACATCGAACCCAAATTTTCTAAAGTTTTGCATAACTTAAAACCAACTGAAAATCGTCCTACAGAGGGGTCATAACACAAAATGCCCAAAATACCGGAAACCGGGGATTGGGTTTTGAAGGGTTAAAAGTTTCGAGGAACGCTATTTTATCATGAGAATGCTTGTGAGAGAGGCATCCAACGCCAGGGAAAACATCTACCTAGTCTTAAATTTACTAACAAAAAGCTGTTTTATAAGGGCTGGGATTAGAAATTTTTTCAAAATCCTCCCAAAAAATTGGATAGACGACAGGTTATGAGACTAATTTTAATCGGTTTTACCCAAACCACTTTGCAGCAGTCCGCCTGCCCGGGTTTGGGAAAAAATAACTGGTTCCCCCCTCAAGCGATTTTTCCGAAAGATAACCTGACCTCTTTTAATTTATAATGCCCAAAAAGGAAATCAGATGCAGATTTGGATTAGCAAACGATAAAATCTCCAAACTCCGGAACACCCTGACAACCGCAAAGCTCCAATTTGGCATATGCAATGCAAAAATAAACAAATCAGCTCATTAAACCTTTGTCTGGTCGACCCTCCGAAGGGCCCGAGGTCCTGGGCGGCTACACTCGCCGCAACAGAGGCTTAAATTAGTTCAAACGCAGGATGTCGCCTCCCCCACCCGAGCGACGTCAGGGGAGATCACCACTTAGAGTGCACAGGGACGCGAGTTTGGGAATGTTTCAAGGTACGATAAGTCACATGCCTCGGCGTGCATCCGTAAAGGCGCATTAGAAAAGACCAAGAAACTGAGAAGAAGAGGTAGCGAGAAAACATTCGCTAAAAGGGTGTGCAACAAGGAAACAAGGAGAGGAGGAGAGAGAGAGAGGAGAGAGGGGAGAGAGAGGGAGAGAGAGAGAGAGAGAGAAGAGAGAAGAGAGAGAGAGAGATAAGGGAGTGGGGTGAGTGAGTGAGTGAGAGAGTGAGTAAGAGAGATAGAAAAAGAAAAAACAAGAAGGATATATAGGTAGATAGATAGAAAAAGAGGTGCGATTACGTATTCAAGGTATGGTAAAAAAATATTTGATTAGAGTGATGAGATTTGCAGTAAACACATAAAACATACCATAAACGTAATGCTTCTAAATAAAGCAAAAAATTTAATAAAAAATTCCAAAACGTTTTAATCATGTTATAAATCATCTTTGCAGTTCACAGACATTTCCAGAAGCCATTAGCAACAGTCAGGCTGTGACATAATCGATGTACAGCGATGTGCATGTTGCATAAATTAAATACTGTGCAAGATAGTACTCAAATATAGTGTTCATGGATTTCCTTGTCTCTATCCGTATCTTTTACTTATCTAATATGTCTATTTATCTATCACTGGAATAGGTAAGCATGTATATTTATTATATTTTTCAATCATCTCTGTTTTACTGTATTCACATTTTTTCTCCCCCTTCCTTTTCCTTGCCTTTTTCAAAACCGAGGTCAGAGATAAAGACGATTCTAACGTATTATTTGCAGTACTTTTGATCTAAGGAAACACTATGTAATAAATAAAAAAATGAAAGCTTATTCACGTTTATATGAATACATTACGGAGATGATGCGCTAGGGTGGCCAGTACCTTTCCTCTTTAACTTTAACCTCAACATGAAGTCAGTACTCATTCGCATATTAATAGAGAAATTAATTAAGGGGTGTGCTTTATTGAACACCACAGGTGTGCCAAATAAGTCCGGAAAACGTATCACTATATGATTATATATGTATAAATAATATCCTTTACCTTCCGGAAATGTAAGCACATACACACACACACGCGCGCGCGCATGTACATTCACAGGAATGACTCTGCCCTGTAGAAATCTCAAGAAGTATATACATATACACGGATCATAAAAAAATACCCTGTAGTCATGCAATACGCACAAACAAGGCTAAAAAAGAAACATATAAATGAAAATAAACGCTTACTGCATATATATATATATATATATATATATATATATATATATATATATATATATATATATATATATATATACACACATTAATAAAGTAATAACTTTACCTCACAGATATCCTCGGTCGTCCATGTGAATTCAGGTACAAACTTTTTTTTTTTTTTTTTTTTTTTTTATTCCCACGAGGAAGAAGAATCAAATCCGCATTTCCTCTAAAGAGTCTCCAGTCAACTGCAGTGTAAAGGTCGACACTCCACCTCCAAGCTCCCGTCCCTCCAGGGGGCTCTCGACACGAGTCACCGGGGAGGGACACACACATATATATGTGCGTGTGTGTAAGAAAAATAAAATAAACACACACACATACACACATCTATCAATCTATCTATCTGTCTATCTATCTATATCTATATCTAGCTATATTATGCATACAAACCTGGCATTTCTGGGTGATCTGCAATTGATATCACTCTGCGAACGTCGGAAGTACTAAAACTCTACAATATTTATCTTGTTTTATGTGTACATATATCTCTATCTCTTTCTATATTTACTTTCCCCTGTATGTCATATTTTAAATGAATTCCCGAGATCTTTTGAGATTAAAATGGTTTCTTCATTCGGTTGCTTACGATATTAAATATGTATACATTGCATTGATTTTGTTGTTACACACACACACACACACACACACACACACACACACACACACACACACACATACACACACTTCTTCTTAAATGTCGATTTAGAACGTTTCTTGGGCGCACACTAATACACAGACGTTGTTTCAATAAACGTTTGCCTTGAATTCCTAGCTCAAACGTACGCAGTACCTGAAAGTAAAAAAGGAATTCGAAATTTAATTTTCAGAACATTCCTTTTCAATCATCAATATCCGTTTTCTCTCGCTCGTGCAAGTGGCGAGGACAGGAAGCCGGAAAAATGATTATCAATTAAGCGTTAAGATGACACAGGGAATTATCAGAATAAATGGCAAAAGTTTATCCACGGCGATGGCGCAACTTTTAATAATTGCAACAGAAGCGCGTCGTTCGTGCAAAGGAAAGGAGAGGTTGCAATGTTGCTTTAAGTAGAGTTTCTAGCTAACGGAGAGATCAACTCATTTATGCAATGCGAGTGAGCGAGGGAGAAAAAAATCAACTTTGCTATAAACTTGCGAGAACAATGTGGCTATTCAAAGTTTGCAGGATAGCGTTGTAAGGGATATTGGTTATAAAGGAAAAGTTAGTCTTATAAAATAAGCTGTAAAACTCGGGTTAATTGGAAACCAACAAACATTGCCTTTGTGCTATAACGTTCATTAACTTGTTTTGATGTAAACACACACACACACACACACACACACACACACACACACACACACACACACACACACACACACACACACACGCACACACGCACCACCTACACACTTACATTCATATACATACACTCACATCCACCAACCCACCCACCCACATACGCACACACACACACACACACACACACACACACACACACACACACACACATATATATATATATATAATATATATATATATATATATATATATATATATATATATATATTATATATATATATATATGTATGTATGTATGGTGCCCTGTCAGATTCTGACATTGGCTGTCACAGCATGATACCGCGGTGGCCGAGTGGTTAGAGTATCGGACTCAAAACTGTCACGATGGCAATCTGAGTTCGAGGGTACGAGTCACCGGCCGGCGCGTGGTTCCCTTGGGCAAGGAACTTCACCTCGATTGCCTACCTAGCCACTGGGTGGGCAAGCCAGCCCAAGTCAGTGCTGGTCCCAAGCCCGGATAAAATAGAGAGAATGATTACCTAAAAAGTAACACTGACACTCTCCGTGGAAAGGAACTAGGGACCCTACCACGTACTCGCTCCAGTATCATCACAACATGAAAACTACAATTAATTATCATGCTGTGACCACGGCGGCTCAAACATGAACCTACCATTTAAAAAAAATGTATGTATGTATATAATATATGTGGGCATATGTGTTCAACTGCCGCAATGGTCCAGTGGTTAATGCACTGGCCTCCGACTCTTGTGTTATTGAGTTCAAATCCCGGCCTCGACAACTGTAAAATCCCCGCACTCCGACTGCTGGCTCTAGTCCAATCTCATGGCGAGAAAACCACATATTGCCTTGAGAGGTCAGACGCAGGTGTCGTAGGAGAAGTCTCCATCGCGGCACAATGAACTGTGACGAACCTCGGCTGAATAGGAAGGGCATCCAATCAGGCAAGTATGACACTGTCAAAACATCCTATTAATAATGAACTGTGAGAGGTCTATGTCCTGCAGTAGAATAAATAGCTGCTGGATAATAATCATAGCAGTAATATATATTCATTCATGAAACGGAATGATCATTGGGCTGATCAGCCGTGGCATCCCGATCAATAAAATGATCAAAGTAAAGGCCCCCAATTTTTTCTTTGTTCGCAGTTCAATCTAACTAAGGAACGCTATCTCTGCTGTTTGTTCAATACTAAACTTCCGCCAGGCATATTCTGCATCTGCCGTGAACTACCAGTAATAATATATATGTATAATGATGATAATAATAATATTTATTTATTTATTGAAAATATAGCGATAGGGTCAGGCTTGGGGGCCAAGTTTCTAGGTAAAAAAGCTGTTTCGTTCATAAGGCGATGTTTAATGATTAAATGATTAAAACAAATAAACGTGCCAGTCATCAAAGGGAATATAGCCCTGTGATAAAGTACTGAGGCGAAAAATTTAAAACATGAGTTAACGATTAGGATAACTGGACAGAAGAGGATGAGGAAGAGAAGGAAAAGGAAAGAAGGAAAGAAAAGGGCATGCAAAATTAACGGAGGAGAGAGCTGAGGTCCCAGGCGAAGGGGAATACCCTAAATTGGACCTCAGTCTCCGTTTCCTAAGCTACCCACGCAAACAACGAGCAAGGGATTAGGATGGTAATAATAAATAAATATATAATTATTCACACACACACACACACAGACCACACACACAACACACACACACACACACACACACACACACACACACACACACACACACACACACACACACACACACACACATACACATTCCTTCCTCAGCCTATCACCCCCCCCCTACAGGACATAGGGTCCCTCTCAAATCTTTATATAGAGGGCTTTGTCAGTGCTAGTCATGCCTAATTGGATGCCCTTCCTAATCAACCACGGTTCAGTGCCTACCATTCACGCCACGGCGGCGACTCCCCTACGACCCTGCGTTCTGACATTTCAAGGCGACATGTCATTTTCTCGCCGAGAGGCTGGGCAGGCAATCTGCATACACACACACCACACACACACCACACAACAACACACACAACCAACACATATATATATATATATGATATATATATATATATATATATAATATATATATATATATATATATATATATATGTATATATATATATATATATATATATATTATATATATATATATATATATATAATATATATATATATATATAAATATATATATATATATATATATATATAAATATATGTGTGTGTGTGTGTGTGGTGTGTGTGTGTGTGTATGTATGTTGTGTGTGTTGTATTGTGTGTGTATGTAGTGTTGTATTGATGTATGTATGTTTGCTGTGTGTGTGGTGTATGCGTTTGGTGTGTGTGTGTGTGTGTGTGTGTGGTGTGTGGTGTGTGTGTGTGTGTTGTTGTGTGTGTGTTGTGTGTGTTGTGTGTACATTACATACACTCCCCACACCCCACCAAAACCACACACAAAAACACCACACACCACACACACAAACACAACACACACACCCCAAAATATATAAATTTTTTTTT
>NC_051427.1:13459220-13461720 GCF_015228065.2 Penaeus monodon | reverse complement strand
TCCTCCTACCACCTCCGGCCGGCGCTGTGGGAGGCGGGGGTGACGGTGTCCAACAAAGTTCTCGAGTGCCTGGTCCTCCGCTTCGGCAAAAACAGGGTCCTGACCTGCGAAGCTTTCCTCATGGCGCTCGTCCGCCTGCACTTGGCGCATGGTAAGTGGGCGAGGCCCTGGTTGCGTTGTTGTTTTGTTGTTGTTTTGTTGTTTTGTTGTCGCTGTTGTTGTTGTTGTCGTCTCTCCGTGGCCGTCGTTATTGTTATCATCGTCTTTAACAGAGTCGTCACTGTCGGTATGATTATTTTCAGCGTTTTGTTGTTTTCTTTATCATTATTGTTGGTATTATTATTATTTTCATTACCTTCATCATGATCATCATCTTCGTTGATATCATCATTTTCGTGTACTTCATCATCATAATCATCATCGTCACTAACATCATCAATATTATCATTATCATCTTTTTTATTTTCATTTTCCTATATATCATCATTATGATATATATTATCATTAACGTCATCAATTTTATCATTATCGTCATTGTTATTATTACTATTATTATTATTATTATCAATAACATATGTATTATCATTAGCATCATCAATATTATCATTAACACCATCGCCGTTATCATAATAAACCGCATCCTTATTGTCACTATCATTACCATCAGAGTCATCACCATAACACCACCGTTACCATGAGCACCATCATCATCACCATTGTCATCACCACGACCACAGTCATCAGAATCATCACCATCATTAATATTAACATCACATCTACTTTTTTCATGTGAATTCGTGTGATTTTAGAGTCAAAATATTTTTTAAATATAGACTTTTATCACAGATATCACAGTAATGGGACAAATTTGTACGTTTTGAACATTTAAATGACCATAATGGGCCTAGAACAAAATTTATTGCAATACACGCTGAAGGCAATTCACAGGTTTTCATTTTAAAAAATAACAAAAGTTAAAATCTTGATGAAGACGTGTTCACTTTGAACTTCTTCATTAACCTAAGAGCGTAGATGAAAACTTAAGGAAATGTACGTGATTTTAAAGACTTATTATTTTTTTTTTTTCAGAACGTTATCACAGCATAGACACGAAAATGAAGGGAAATCCACTGTCTTTAGAAGAGGTAATGTATTTATTTGCCTTTATGTTTTTTTTGTTTTGTTTTGTTTTATTTTGAAAGTCTGACTCTCTTTGTTACCAATAGTTGTTTCTGTAGTTTTATTTTCCTGTTTGTTTATTTTCCCTCTTTTTTCTCCCTCTCTCTCCTTTTCCTTCTTCCCTCTCCGTCTCCCTCCGTCCCTTCCTTCCAACCTCTCCCACTCCCTCCTTATCCTTTATTTATTTATTATATATATAAGTGTATATATATATAAACATACATACATACATACATACATATATATATATATAAATATATATATATATATATATATATTTTTTTTTTTTTTTTTTTTTTTTTTTTATTTTTTTATTTATTTTTTTTTTTTTTTATCAACTATCCATTTGACTGGAAAAAATCCCATACTACGTTTTTGATGCCATAAGAATAATATATATATTTATATATTTTTTATCTCTCTGCAGATGATCCTGATGACGATATACTCGTGATAGATGACACAGTGGAAGGTCTTACGTCACCAATCAGGAAAACGTTTTCTGACGCTCTGAGACAACGGTGAATTAATGGTGACGTGCTGTACGCCTCTGGCGTTTTATCAGTCTGCGATGTACATCTATATTATGAGTACGGGATGTACACATATGATATCTGGTTGTGATGTACACCCGTAATATAAGTCAGCGATGTACATTCCTGAGTTTGCGATATTAGGCTGTTGATGTACACCGATTATATCAGTTTGCGACGTACGTCCTTGATATCAGTCTGAGATGTACAGTACACCCATGGTGTGTGTCTAGGATCTACACCCATATCATCAGTCTGGGATGTACACCAGTGGTATCAGTCTGTGATGTACACCCATTTTATAATTCTGGGATGTACACCCATGATATCTAACTGCGGTGTACACCCTTCGATAGTTTCAGTGCGTTTAATCGATACATTTCTGGTCGCTGTACATTTACCCAGTCATATGTACATTGCCAGCGGTGTACATCTTCCCGAACCAAGTGAAAAGAGTTACTTTTACGACTGTACGTCTTTGTTCGACGTCGAGTGCCAATCGCCGAGTTTAATGTATAAAAGCAACTTGTTAGCGATAAAATGTGTAATTCTGAAAACGATAAAAATTAATGACCATAAAAAAGCTTAAACTCAAGTGATGAACACTGACAGCAAATGACGCGAAAGTTAAGTCATTGGCTAAAGAAATTAATAACTTACCCAAATTGGTAAATAAGCAACGCGCCTGGCAGTGCAATTCCTTACTCCTGTACGATAACCTCAGCCCTACGTATTGTTTACTAAAGCTGCTATTTCGAAATATTAAAAAAAAAAAGAAAGAAAAAAAA
>NC_051427.1:13434220-13449220 GCF_015228065.2 Penaeus monodon | reverse complement strand
AGCCAACGAATCGTCACTTTCAGAGATCTTAACAACAAATGACGTTGACAGACAAGTAAATATTCTACACAAATGTGATAAAGAACGGTATCGATGCCTCCGCCCCTTTTAAAACAAACCAGTTAGACGTCTCCCGCCCCCTGGATCAATAACAACATTAAAAGGGCCATACAAGATAAAGAAAATACTCACAAAGCTCTAAAGATAAAAATTAAAACCCCATTCAGCTGATACAAACATGAAGAGAAATGGGGAAAACACTAATTAGTTTAAAAGTTCATGAAGCAGAAACGATTCGCCGAAAACATGGAAACTAGTTGTACACTTAGGTGCTTAGAAGAAACAAAAACACAGGCATTTCAGTTAAATTCCATAAATATACATATTGATAACTTCTTTGCAGAAGTTGGTAGACGCACTTATGAACAGATAATCGCCCCCACATATCAACACAACATAAATGAAACGAGGCCGCAACCAGTAGTAGAAACAATTATCCTAACAATAAAACACTTAAGACGAATTTCGTGGGAGCGTATGGTATTGCATATCGTTTCATAAACGATAGTTTACCAGCAATTGCATACTATCTGACAGTCATTATTAATAATTTATAGTCATCGGTGCTTATCCATATCCATGAGTGGTATGGTATCATAACACTCATTTTCAAATCTGGTGACAGAGGCGAAATTAATAGTTACCGACCCGTCACTATACTACCAGTAACATCTAAAGTTCTTGAGAAAATAGTTGCAAACCAATTAACATCATATTTGGAAGCGAATAACCTTATGTCTAACAAGCAACAGGGTGTTAAGAGTAAGTCATCAACCTAAACAGCATTATTAAAAGTCACAAATGAAATTTACAAAAATATAAACCAGATCAATTTGCTCACTCTATGTGATTTATCGAAGGCCTTTGACAGTGTCAGTCATGAATTACTTGTAAACAAACTAACAAATCACGAAATTGATCAGTTACCTGTCCGCGAGAACACAGCCCAAAATCCATGAAAATTTATCACTAAACAACCAGTTTCGTTCGGTGTTCCACAAGGCTCCATCCAAGGCCCACTCTTATTCATTATATTCATTGATGATCTGTCTTCTTATTCAGTACGCCGACGACTCCCAATTTCTTCGCGCTGCCTCTGTTAACAACCTAAATGAAATGATAGGAAAAAACAAAAGACCAAAACAGAAGAAAAACGTCGACATGAATGGCCTGAAAACAAATCCACAAAAACACAATGTATTTTCATAGGCAGCCGTCAGAACATAGCAAAAATACACACAGATTCAGCTAGAGATTTCCAAGGTTGCTACACAATAGTAAACTCAACACAATAGTAAAAAGTCTAGGGCTACACGTAGACAGATACATGACATTTGAGATACATATTAATCACATCTACAGAAGAGTAATGGGCAATTTGATATACTTAAACCACATCAAAAGTAAAATACCCACAGACAGAATAATTGCTGTTATACAAGCACTTAGTATCATTAATTACCGTCTAAACATCTGGGGTTCCACAAACAAAACACAAATATAAAGGACACAAAAACCACAGAACTTCGCGGCAAGAGTAGCACTGGGCAATGTAAATAAATATGGCCACAATCACACCACATAAAAAACAAAAAAAGCTAAAAGTATAACATAAATACAACTATGTCACATATATTCTAATCAATAAAGTCATACAAGGAAATTACTCAAATTGGCCTGTTACCTCTGCAAACAACACGTAACCTGACAGGTGTCCATACAAGCAAAATAACTCTTATATATCAAAAGATGAATACAGAAACAGGGCAAGAAATATGCAAATCCGTGGACTGGTGATCTGGAACCAACTACCAGAAAATATTAGAAATATCTCCAACCAAAAGACATTTAAAACAAAAATGAAAGAACGTCTACTGAAATATCAATGACATCAGCTGTTTTAACATCAAGCCAAGCAGGATATTTCAGTCACTTGTTAATGTTCTGTCTGATCTGGTTAAACAAGCACTGTATAATATCTATGTATATAGCATCTTATTGCATAATGTAAACATCATATATGTAAATAGAATACCCGTTGTAATTAATGGATTAAAGTGTTTTGAATTTGAATTGAATCTGAATTCTCTCTCTCTCTCTCTCTCTCTCTCTCTCTCTCTCTCTCTCTCTCTCTCTCTCTCTCTCTCTCTCTCTCTCTCTCTCTCTCTCTGCATCTGTCTCCTCTCTCTCTCTCTCTCTGATTCTCTCTCTCTCTTGGATCGCTCTCTCTCTCTCTCTCTCTCTCTCCTCTCTCTCCTCCTCTCTCCTCTCTCGTTTCTCTCTATGTCTCTCTTTCATTCTTGCAATTTTTTCTTCCTCCATCTCCCTCTCCGTAATAAAATCTCCTCTTTTCATTTTTATGTTTGATTTTTATTTCTTGCTATTCCCTTTTCTCTTTTTGCTTGCTCTTCCCTTCCTCTTTTCGTATGAATCTTTCTGCCTGTTTTTTCTTTTTCGTTTGTTTTCTCTCCCCTTGATTTCCTCTGCATTTGTATGTTTTTCATTCTTTCTTGTGTCTCCTTTATCTTTGCTTGCTCTCTCTCTTCTTCCTCCCTCATTTCTGGATTTAGTTCTTTATTTATTTAGTTATTTATTTATTGTTCCCTCCCCTTCCTCCCCCTTCCTGTCGTATGCACATATAATTGATATATTTCTATCAACGATATATTTATTAAACTTATCACCAATAAACAAACAAACGAATAATATAAACGAAAATGATAAATAAATTCAAATAAGAAATTTAAAAAATCTAGATCATTTTTTATTAATAAAAAATAAAAACATAAAAACATAATAAAATAAAAACAACAAAATTTAAAAAACAAAGCAGAAAAAAAAATACACACACACACACACACACACGCACACACACACACACACACACACACACACACACACACACACACACACACACAACACACACACACACACACACACACACACACACACACACACACACACACACACACACACACACATATATATATATATATATATATATATATATATATATATATATATATATATATATATTAGAGACTATACTTCAGAGGGACTGCAAGACTCCAGGTAAGAAACGGCTCTTTGGAATCACACAAATGGGGAAAAAATGACCTGAGTTATATTCATTGTTTCGAAAACTGTGCGCCGTCCGAAGGCGGCATCTGGCGGGGGGGGGGGGCTTGGGGCTTCAAGTTTTGAGAATGTTATTGTTCGAAAGAATTCTTGGTATTTATAGGCTGGAGCTGCGTTCGAATTCCACTTGGGCGTTTGTCTCAACTTCTTGAGAAAAGTGTGTAAGTAAGTACGAATACGGAAATATTTCCCTCGTGTATATGTATATATATATATATATATATATATATATATATATATATATATATATATATATATATATATATATAAGTACACACGCACATGTAAATATATGTACATTTATATCCACATATACACATATATGTACATCTAGTCACACATACGCACACACAAACACACACAACACACATATGTTTATATATATATATAATATTATATATATATATATATATATATATATATATATATATGTATATATATATTATATATATATATATATATAATATATATTATATATATACACACACACACACACAGACAAATGTATGTACACCTGGTCACACACACACACACACAAACACACACACACACACAAA
This sequence comes from Penaeus monodon, assembly GCF_015228065.2. Lineage (NCBI taxonomy): Eukaryota > Metazoa > Arthropoda > Malacostraca > Decapoda > Penaeidae > Penaeus > Penaeus monodon. The sequence continues at coordinate 13,445,465 of NC_051427.1, read as the reverse complement.
TATATATATATATATATATATATATATATATATATATATATATATATATATATATATTATATATGCCCATGTGTTCAGGAAACATGGTCAAGAGGTCCTGGTGACCTGGCATGACCCTGAAAATTTAGAGAATACTTTTGCAAATTGATATTAATTATCATTTACTACTGATGCATCGTGGCCTCGTGTCTTCATACACGCACTTGGTATAGGAGTGGTTTAAAAAAATAAAAATATAGAATCTTTACTGTTTGCTCTTTATTTTCCTCGTATATATATATTTTTCCTTTTATATATATATACATTCTTCGTGCAGTATTATTTAGACAAGGATACACAATTGCCCTTAAATAAGCCATTTCTATTCTCGCGTGGATCCACTTTTTATGGACACCTGCTGTATGCTTGTGTGAGCACAGAAGAGATTAAAAGCACTTGCGTGTGTTATGCAGGCGTGCTTGTTGGTGGGATATTATACTATCGAGAGTGTAAATATATTTTTTTTAGTATATTGCACTCACGCTTTCATGTGTACATTTCCATTTTTATAGATGTTCAGGGAGCATTTTGTGGAGGTTCAAACCTGCAGGTAAATTGGTATTATTCGCATTTACGACGTAAACACGGACATATAAATATCATGTGAGAATAAACACAAACATATACGCACCACACACACACAATCACTCTGTCACACATACATCAACACACACACTCTCTCTCTCTCTCGTTCAAAAGCACAGACACACATATTATTTTTCTGTCTCTCACTCACTCACCCTATCCTTCTATCTCTCTCTTACTCACTTAGTCTATCTCTCTCCCTTTCCCCTCTACTCCTCTCTCTCTCTCTCTCTCTCCCACCCTTCCTTCCTTTCCATACCGACAGCCACTGCGCTCCTTCCATCAAAGCCACATCTCAGTGCATCAGGACGAGCCTCACCCACCGTATCTAGCTTACATGCTTGCAAATCTGCTGAAATGTAACCCTTCCTGCTTGAGTTTGCGGCCGAATCCTCACAGCTTAAGAAACAGGTATCACTTTTCCTCGCGTTCGAATGCAGAGATAGAAAAAAAAAAAAGAAAATGTGAGAGAAAAATGAGAAATTAAAAGGTGGCCATTCGTTTCCTTCTTGTGTGCGTAACGGTTTTTCTCATCCGTTGGCGTTTGAATTAGTCCATTTCTGCGCGTGTGGTTTCAGTGTGTTTATCTGTTAGTCTTTTATATGCTACCAGGTGTTGTTTCATGTGATTATTATTTTTGTTTTGATTTTTTTTTCGCGGACTCAGAATAACAACAGCTTTCACGATTTTTAAACAACTTGGAGGATGAAAGTAGGAAAACAGTCGTTGTTGCTTGAGTGTGTGTGTTTGTGATTGTGTGTGTGATTGTGTGTGTGTGTGTGTACGTGCGTGCGTGTGTGTGTGTGTATGTCTGTGTGTGTGTGTGCATGTGTGTGTGTGCGTGTGTGTGTGTGTGTGCGAGACTTGGAGAACATTTTCACATATAACATTTTATTTTACGGTATTTCTTTTGGGGGGAAAAAAAAAATCTGATTTTTTTAGGCATGTCGAAAAGCAAGAGTCGAGAGAAAGGCTCGAGAGCAAGTGCCAAGAGCAAGTGCTAAGAGCAAGTATCGGGAGCAGTATTAAGATCAAATGTCGAGAGGAAGTGTCGAGATTAAATGTCAAAAGCAAGAGTCGAGAGTAAGTGCCTAGAGCAAGTATCGAGAGCTATCAGCTGGAAGTTGTCATAACTGGCAGGAGTTGCATGGCTGAAACAAAGAGTTGAGGAAAAATGGTATATGTAGACCCTCTAGTAATACGTACATACACACGTGCAGCAGAGGGGCGACATTCATTTGCAAAATCATGTTCTCTCTCCCTCTCTCTCCGCACACTTTTTAATTATTACCTGGAGATAATATATATATATATATATATATATATATATATATATATATATATATATATATATATATATGAATAAATATATACAAATATAATTCTATATATACGTTTACATATATACACATATATGATTATATATAAATATATAGATATAAATAAATATATATATACACACACACACACACACACACACACACACACACACACACACACACACATATATATATATATATATATATATATATATATATATATATATATATGTGTGTGTGTGTGTGTGTGTATGTGCATGTGTGTGACACATACATATTTATACATATATATGTATGTGTGTGTGTATGCATATAAGTATGTATATATATACATATATATATGTATACATATATACATATGTATATACATATATATACATATATAATTATATATATTATATTATATATCTATACGTATATATGTATATATATGAATATGTATGTGTGTGTATGTATATAAGTATGTATATATTAATAGAACATAATATATCATAATATATATATATATATATATATATATATATATATATATATATATATATATATATATATATATATATATATATATATATATATATATGGCACACTACAGCTACTGAAAATATCATACAAACGTATGCAAACGTACATACATTTTTATTAATCTTCGAGATCCCTGAATTGTAGAAGTCTTTCTTCACTTCTGTGTTGATTGTGAATAGAATTATTTGAGGCCATGGTGTAGAAAGGTTTACCACAAATAAACAAATAGATAAACAAACAAACAAACAACAGTAGAAGAAAAGCCTACAGTCCTTAAAATTAAAAAAAACATATGTAGAACAACATAACAGATTTATTTTTTTGATTTACAATAAAACTGAATTTTCAAAAGGAGGCTTAAGATCTCCAGATTATAGTTACAGAAGTGCCATATAGAAACGGACATAAAATGGCTAGTAACTCCTCGGGCATAACACCTCCCAGTGGACCCATGGATTGCCTGACAAACATCCCCAAAAACAGAAAAAGATCCCTCATTCAGCAAGGACTACCCATTGGAGTTGTCAGACTCCAATATATCTGAATCCGAATACAAAGATGTCTCAGATGTAACTATCGCCAAGTAACATCATTACAAATATCATCCTCCATGCGATAGTGTGATCAAAGAACATTGACACTGCCATGCTCCATGAGACATTAACAGGGGATGGTTTGCTTCTCAGGGTATCATGTCTTCATGCTGCCAAGCACAGCTGGCAAAAGAGATGCTTGATCACCCTGGCCAAAGCAACAATCTCCTGCTCTGCAATAGCCAATGCACCGTGCCGTTGAGATTCGCCTGGCTGGAAGTCCCCTCAAGCTGTACAATGTGTAAAGCAGACCATTCTGTAGGAGCTTAGACATCAGCTAGGTCTGTGCTATTGCAGCACAAGACCGATTGATCATAGGAGGAGAATTCAATGCACACCACCCCATCCTGGTTTCCTACAAAGCATTAGATGTGGCAGGCTATCACATAGCCAATGAGCTTGATACATTTCCTGAGATCGCTCTTAATACCCAAGAGCCAACGCATGTCAAAGGAGGGGTCCTACACCTCACCTTGGCCATTGCAGCTCTGGTGGAGAGAATCAGATGGTGTGTAGATGAGACTGTCACAAGTGACGACTATGGCACTGTTACTACCCTCATGGATGCTGGCCCAGATCCAATGTCATAACCAAATCCAAGATGGAAGACAGATAAGGCCAACTGACAGGCTTTTCAGACTGCTTTTGGCCTATGTTTTGGATGCAGTGCTTGAAGCCAGACTTATAAGTGCCATAAATCAAGCAGCCTCACAGACCATACCTAAAACTCAGCCTTGGTCCAGAAGTCATAAAGATGCCTAAGGGAAGCTGTCAGGGATGCCAAGGAAACTGTCAACAGAGTCAGACAGGAAAAGTGGCTGGAATAGTGCGGTCCTTTGCCCACCAAACCACCTTTGCAGAGCTGTGGCACTGGGTCAGCCGAGCTACCAGCCGCTCAGCCGCGAGGTGCACACACTATAACCCAAACAGACTGGTGCACGAGCTCTCTACAAGAGCAAACAGCAACAGTCTGCCAGCAGAAATGAGGGCAAACCAAGAACGCCTGCAACCAGGTAGACTTGCCCATATCAGAGAAAGGGCAGTTGAACCCGATAACTCAGATGTTATCTTTTCTCTGAGGGAACTAAGAAAAACCTACAAAAAGAGTTTTCCCTCTGATGGGATCTTGTACCCCATCATTTCCCATCTAGAACTTACAACTCATCAACAAATCCTGGGAAATTTCCACTCTACCCCAGAGCTAGAAGAGTTCCTATACCAAAACCATCCCTCTCCTCAGCTGTCTAGGCAAGATGGCTGAGAGGATAGTACTAAACCGACTCCAATGGAAAATGGGACCCCTGCATGAACACCTCCATGGGTTCACAAGGGGCATGAGCACAGCACACAGCACTGTAGTAGTATTCCTAGACCTGGAGAAGGCTTTTGAATTAGCAAGTCCTCTTGCTATTCAGGAGGACCTGATCCAGAATGGAATCATGACCTGGATAGGAGACTTAGATAGGTGACTATTTCAGGAAGAAAACAGCCAAAGTCAGATTCCAAGGTCACCTATCGCAGCACATGCCACTAAAAGATGGAACACTACAGGGTGGGGTCCTTATTTCAGCCCTATTTAACACCCTAATGTCCTGTATCCTCAACATACACCTCCCACTGGAGTGCAAGATCATCTATGCAGACGATCTTACAATCATCTCCACTGGACCGCAATGCCTAAGTAGACCCCAGCACTGTCTGGGCCTTGTATCTGAGGAGTATTGTAGGACATAACATAAGATCTATGCATCCAAATCAAAAGCCATGGTTCTAAGATGATGTTCAAGACACAAGTCTAAAAATACTGAGAATGGCCTTAGAGTGGGTCCAAGTCTTCCAATACCTTGGGGGTAAGGATTGACTGGACCCTCTCCTTTCATAAGGAGGTCCAGTACCTGGTTGACCGAAACCAAAACAAGACTGTCTGTCATGAGAGCAATGACTGGGAGACACATAGGAGCCAAACATAAAGTACTAAGATCATTCTATGTACATGCCGTCTGGCTCATGGTGGATTATGCTTTTGTCGTCCTGATTGCTACAAAGACAAAATTAGGAGAAAATTGGATACAGTCTGTCAGGATCATTCTGGGTGCCCCAAGGTGGACGAAGGTCCTGAACCTCCTCGTGGAGGCAAACCTTCTTCCCCTGAACTCACAAATTGATCTAATGGCAGCACAATTCCTTTCAAAGGTCATCCAGGCTCCCAGGAACACAAGCCTGAGGCAAAAAAGTACGCAGAGGCCTAGAACATGATCACAAGCTCCTTTGCAAACAATGCCTGACTGTCTCACACAGCCTGGATGTTGATACGATATCAGCTCAGAGAACAACTACTTGCCAAGGGCATGGACTCCCCCCACCCTGACTTTATTGAAGCTCCACCTTGGACACAAACCTTGATTGAGTTCTCTGTTATGAACTTGTCAAGGAGAAAGAATCAATACCCCATGCCTACTTTAAATGCAGAAGCCGAGAGGGTCACTGCAGCCATCACTCCTCCAGGTAGTAGAACATACTTCATGGATGGATCAGTCAAGCCACACTGCAGACGCCTGCTTTGCAGCATCCATAAGGGTAACAGACAACGCCTCCTCGCTACAGGACAGAGGCAGTCGCGATCATGGGAGCCCTAGCCCATGCGTCCCTGAGGGAAGGACATGTGGCCATACATACAGACTCCAGGGCAGCCATGGACTTTTTTCAACACACTTCACCCAAAGACAGCATCTACCTCCTAACAACTGTGCTTACCATAATGCAGAGGATTCTTGCTCAGGGAAGACTAATAATCATAAACTGGATCCCCAGCCACACAGGCATCAGAGGGAACGAGCTTCTAACAGACTAGCCGACATTGGCAGGGATATTCCCCCAAATCCCTTGATCATACACCAAGCCAAAAATCTTCAGGCAGAAGTGTAATGCCACTGCTCGTGCCTTCCTCTTGCAGCTTCACAGAGAAAATAAGATCCTCCCCCTCTGCCAAATGATACTCAGACACCAACGGCCACACGGCACTGGCACTCTCTGAAACACTCAATAAAAGTACGAAAGTCATTTTTCACAGAATCAGTTACCATTGTGCATGGCAGATCATAGAGACAATTAACTATGCAGAAAGGTGTTGCATGCATTTTGGTGAGCCGAACACCACCCTGGTACATTACTTACAGGGTTCTGAGCACACATAATTTCTAAGACAGGGACTCCCCACGACAGCCGCCGGGCTGGGTAAAGAGATTGTGCCACATGCTTACATCATGGTGGCAGAAGCATCGGCAATCCCGCCATCACGGTAGGCATCGAGTGTCAGAGAACAAAGACAGCCATAAAATGCTTCCACAGGCAGGGCCATATATATGGAAGGCCCGGGCGAAGCTAGATTTTCGCTAATCTCAAACTATGTATGAACCGAGATCAGTATTCCCTGATTTTCCAGACGACTACGACAACAGCAGCAGCAACACAAAGACTGCCCAGTCCTTAGCCGACTGGGGAGCCTGTCGGCTCCCCCACTGATCTCCACTTCACCTTCAGCACCCAGCCATACCTGTGGGCACTCACATCCACAACAAGCACTCCAAAAAGAGATATAGACCAGTCCAAAGAGTAGATCCTAACCATCTACTATACTACTCAGATCCTAGTTTCACACTCCTTTTGTGGTATGGTTGGTTTACTGCTGGCCCTCCAGTTTCATACCCAGAATGACCTAGGTCCGAGGCCCTGTCAGGGAGGGTTGTAATGTACCTATAGCATTGCGGCATTGCATTATTCCATTTTTCATATATAGAAATATATATTATATATATATATATATATATATATATAAATATATATATAATATATATATAATATATATATATATATATATATATATATATATATATATATATAAAATGTTCCACGATCGGAAAGTATTTCTTTTGGTATTCCAACACGCGAAAATATACTTAGCAAAGCCTTTGCTACAGTGACGGTATCTATATTCCGTAACGGCACTGCTTCAGGGAATCTAGTGGCCATGTCAGTGAGCGTCAGTATATATTTATGGCCTCTGCTAGATGCAGGTGTTATCGGCCCCACAAGATTGATTGCTACCCTGGCAAATGGCTCGCTTATTATCGGCAACTGAACCAAGGGTGCTTTCCCTATTTTACAATTAGGAACCCGTCTTCTGACACATGTGACATGAATAACAGTAGCGTCTTATTTCCGCTCCCGCACCTGGCCAGAAAAAAATATGGAAAATCTTATCTGCAGTTTTTCTGTGGGAAAAATGACCTACAGGAGAATCATAACCGGTTGAAAGGATCACACTTACAAACTTCCGAGGTACTACCAACTGTTTAACACCTACTTCATGCTCATTCATGCTTCATGCTTTTAATACACACTCTGTGAATTAAGCCTTTCACGATTTCGTATTTTACAGAACGACTCCACATTTTCTACAGATTTACTTTTTACTTTAGCTCTGATATTTTCGAGAGAAGAACATTTAATCTGATCATTTACAAAATCATCCCTAGAGATATTATCAAACTGAAAATCAGAAACGGTCAGTTTTGGTCGGTATCGTCCTTTACTTTAGCAGATTTCGTGGCAACTGCACTGATGACACTGCATTGCGACACCCTGCACTATACCTATGAGAACATCGGTGAACTTAATAGGAGCAAAAACAACGTTGAACCACCCACTCAAAAATTCGCTCTTTATTAGACAACGCACAGTTGGAAATGTCCGGGCCATTCCAAGGTAGTCGTACAGAGTGACTATTTTCCCTGGCCTCGCCGTGGCGGGGATGAGCGATTCTTTAACGATGATATACTGGTTTATTACATATTACACGTGATACTGTTGTTGGGAGAGAAGGTCAGAGTCGAACACAAAGTTGACCCTCTGAGAGGACTTGCTTTTACCAAGCATCAAGTCGGGGCAAGAAAGGCATATATGACCTGGCTTGGAACAGTGGTGACATACGACCTTATCCCTAACGCCAGTTTTAGTACTGTTCCTTGTATCCGGATCTTCCTTGATATGCACTTTACGTGTTTTGAAAGATATGTGTGCACAACAAAATCTATCGGCTCCTCGTAGTTCTTTGTGACGTCACTCATAGTTAGCCAGTTATCCAAATACCTAATCAGCCGAGACATTAATTGTACATACCACCCACCTTGCTCTCATTAAACTTCTTACAGTAGGAATCAACTTCGACATTATATCCTTTCAATAACGCGTTTATTAACACCTTGTAATTTATTAATACGTCATCCGGCAGACTTGCGTATATCTTCAAATCGTCTATGTCATCCTTACCGTCATCAAACTTTGGCATTTACAACCCCGGATATGAACCTTCAGCAGCGCTTTCATTGTGAGTGCTCGTCTCCGATTGCAACTGAGCAAGAGCCAACTCGTGGGCTTGCTGTCTGCCTCGCGCGCCTCGTGTTCTCGCTGTTTCTCCCTCTCCTGTGCCTCTAACTCTTCTCTTTTTAAATCTCTCTCCTTTTGCCTTTCATCTCTTTCTCTTTGTTTCTCTTCTCTGCCAGTTCTTTGCTTATAACTATCCTCTTCTCTCGCAACTAAAGTATTAATATCTGCGGCGGATAGACCCACATCTTTAGCGTATTTAACAAGTTCAATTAGATCGACTGACATGATTACGAAATTTTAATTTTCTTTAGCAATTACCGAATTTTAAAAACTTGAAAGAAATACTCATTAAATCTGAAAGATATTTAATATAAAAGCTTAGCACAATGGCTTAGAACAAAACATCGCTTTACGCAATTACCGATTATACTTCTTCTTCTAAGTGCCTTGTTCTTTCAGGGCGTTTGCGATCATGGTTTTCCATCCCGTTCTGTCTGTTGACAACTTTAGCAGTTCTAAGTCACTTCTGCCCATATTGAGATCTTTGTTCAAGCTGGTGATGAACTTCTGCCATTGTCTACCCCTGCTTCTCTTTCCTTCTATCTCTCCTGTTAACACTAAGTTTTCCAATCCTTTACATCTCATTACGTGTCCTAAAAATTGCATCTGTCTTTTCCTGATAACTTTCATCAAGGTTCTTTTAACTCCTACTCTTCTTAAAACTTCTTCATTAGTAACTCTTTCTGTCCATGAAATCCTGAGCATTCTTCTGAAGAACCATATTTTTATTGATTTTAATCTTTCTTTCATATTTTCATTGATTGTCCAAGCATCACACCCATAAAGCAAAACTGACCACACGTAACATTCTAACACTCTAACTTTGGTTTTTACCTTCAACTGTCTGTTCTTAAAGACAGCACTCATCTTGTGGAAAACTTCCTTTGCCATACCAATTCTTTTCTTTATTTCAGTTACATTTCTTCCATCTGATGTTATCAAACTACCCAAGTATGTGAATTTCTCAACATTCTTTATTTCTTCACCTTTGATATTCAAAGAGCATTTTGGTGTTATATTCTTCCTTGATATCACCATACATTTCGTCTTCTTGATGTTTATCTGAAGACCTTTCTTCTCACTTCTTGTTACAACCTTTTTCAATATATTATGAAGATCCGTTTCCGTTTCTGCTATTAATACAGTGTCATCTGCATATCTCAAGTTGTTGATACTGATCCCTCCAACTTTCACACCTGGCATGTTCTTAATCTCCTTTAAAATAATTTCACTGTATAAATTAAACAGAGCTGGTGATAATACACATCCTTGTCTTACACTTCTCTTGACTGATGTCCACTCACTTATTTCTCCGTCTATTCTGATGGCAGCACTCTGTTCCCAATACAAGTTCCTAATCAGTTGTAAGTCCTTTCCATCAATATCTAATGCTTCCAACATTCTAAACATTTCTTCATGTTTCACCTTATCAAATGCTTTGCTATAGTCAATGAAGCATAGGTATAAGTCTGTCTAGACTTCTATCGCTCTTTCTCCCAACATTCTCGATATAAATATTGCATTCCGAGTCCCTTTTCCTCTCATGTATGCATTTTGTTCTTGCGATATTTCTTCCATTATTTTGGTCTTCATTCTCTTGAGCAAAACGTTCAGGATCAATTTTGCAATGTGGCTCATTAAACTTATTGTCCTGTGGAGTTCACATTCACTTGCTCCAGGTTTCTTGGGAAGCGCTATGAATACAGACATGCTGAGGTCAGTTGGAATGAGACCTGTGTTGTAGATGTTGTTTGCAATTTCAGTTACTTTTTTAAACTCCAAACCCCTCTAGTTCTTTTACCAACTCTATTGCTATGTGAGAGGAGAAAGATGGGTTGAATGATGTCAGGAAACATAGCTACATTTCGTGTTCCAACACCATGTGGTCCAACAACATTTCCTTCTCTTCCTTTTCCTACCTTCACATTCATATCTCCCATGATTAAAATAATCTCCTGTGATTTACATTGTTTTCTTGCCTTCTCTAAATGGATAGATTAAAAGGTTGCCCTTTCAATTTCACCACCACGATTCTTTCCGAAATAGCCCAGAATCCCATCACACTCTTTGATCTTTCTTTGTCCAGTATTACCCCTACACCATGTTGACATCTTTCGCCTCCTGAAAATATTATGGTCTTGTCATCGCTAATTATCTTTCCTGCTCCTGTCCATCTTATTTCACTTATTCCTATTATGTTAATCTTTAACCGATCCATTTCTTGTTTTACATTCACTAGTTTTCCTGTCTCACTCATTGTTCTTACATTCCACGTTCCCATTCTCAATAGTTCTTTGTTGCGAACAGCAGCTTGATGACGGTCTGGTGTCACCTGTTACACATGACAATCCATACCGGGCGAGGGATTCCTACCAAAAGCAATAGAAACCCCATTTACGCCGTTTACTCTTAATTCGTTACTGGACATTAAACCAAGATTTTTCTTGGCATTTTACAACAGTGGGTTGCCATTTCCTTCTGCCAATTAATTATAAGGAGTCACCATCTCCCTTCTCAGAAATTCTTCCACCTAACCTAAGTTAGCTGTTGACTTCTGAGGCTGCGATTCTGCTTTTGAAGCCAGTACAGACATTCTGCCTTCTCAGCCAGAATGACTTCCCTGTAACTCTGGGCAAGGATAGCAACAAACTAAACCCCCCGCTGGATGCTAAGCCAGAATTTCTATGGTCCCGGGGTTACCGATTATATACACCGACTTAAATGAACAAGCACAGTTCACAG
>NC_051427.1:13421720-13424220 GCF_015228065.2 Penaeus monodon | reverse complement strand
GGCCCACTAATTCTGAAGTCAGTTGTGCGCTGGTCCCCACAGCAATTAAAATCTGGAAGAGCTGCATGTCCTAACGGCGTATGCATCGAAATGCTCCGGGCCATAGGGGAGAAAGGTAATGATCTCACCTGGAACATAAATAATATGTATGAAACAGGCAAGTTACCTAAAGAAATGATGAAATCAGTATTCATTGTTTTGCCGAAGGTCTCAGGAACGCCTGAGTGCTCACAACATCGCACAATTAGTCTAAAGTCGCATACACTTAAAACTCAACTGAAAATCGTCCTACAGAGGATCATAAGACAACTGCCCAAAATACCGGAGACCGAGATTGGGTTTTGAAGGATAAAAGTACGAGGAACGCTATTTTCATCATGAGAATGCTTGCTGAGAGAGTCATCCAACGCCAGCAAAACATCTACCTAGTCTTAATTGACTAACAAAAAGCTGTTGATAAGGTCTGGCACTTAGAATTTCTTCAAAATCCTCCCAAATATCTGGATAGACGACAGAGTTATGAGACTAATTCAATCGGTCTACCAAGCTCACTTTGCAGCAGTCCGCCTGCCGGATGGAAAAACTAACTGGTCCCCCATCAAGCGATTTTTCCGACAAGATGTCACCTGACCTCTTCAATTTATAATGCAAGAAGGAAATCAGATGCAGATTCGGATTAGCAAACGATACAATCTCCAAACTCCGGAACACCCTGACAAACCGCAAGCTCTCAATGCATATGCAATGCAAAAAATAAACAAATCAGACTCATTAAAACCTTTGTCTGGTCGACCCTCCGATATGGCTTCGAGTCCTGGGCGGCTGACACTCGCCGCAATACAGAGGCCTTAAAAATTTAGTTCTACCGCAGGATGTCGCGCTCCCCTCACACCGAGCGGACGTCAGGGGAGATCACCACGAGAGTCGCACAGGGACGCGAGCTTCAGGAATCGATTCCAAGTACGATAAGTCAAATTCCTCGGACGTGCAATCCGTAAATGGCGCATTAGAAAAGCAAGCTCGAGGTAGGCCGAGAACAACATTCCGCTACAAGGTGTGCAACAAAGGCAACAAGAGAGCGAGAGAGAGAGAGAGAGAGAGAGAGAGAGAGAGAGAGAGAGAGAGAGAGAGAGAGAGAGAGAGAGAGAGAGAGAGAGAGAGAGAGAGAGGGGAGAGTGAGTGAGTGAGAGAGTGAGTGAGAGAGATAGAGAAAGAAAGAAAGAAAGATAAATAGATACAGATAGATAGATAATATAGGTAGATAGATAGATAGAGAGGGTGCGATTACGTATTCAAGGTATGGTATAAAAATATTTGATTAGAGTGATGGAGACTTGCAGTATACACATATAAATACATACCATAAACGTAATGCTTCTAAATAAAGCAAAAACATTCAATAAAATATTCCACAAACGGTTTAATCATGTTATAAATCATCTCGCAGTTCACAGACATTTCCAGAAGCCATTAGCAACAGTCAGGCTGTGACATAATCGATGTACAGCGATGTGCATGTTGCATAAATTAAATACTGCGCAAGATAGTAATCAAATATAGTGTTCATGGATTTCCTTGTCTCTATCCGTATCTTTTACTTATCTAATATGTCTATTTATCTATCACTGGAATATGTAAGCATGTATATTTATTATATTTTTCAATCATCTCTGTTTTACTGTTTTCACATTTTTTCTCCCCCTTCCTTTTCCTTGCCTTTTTCAAAACCGAGGTCAGAGATAAAGACGATTCTAACGTATTATTTGCAGTACTTTTGATCTAAGGAAACACTATGTAAGAAGTAAAAAAAAATGAAAGTTTATTCACGTATATGAATACATTACGGAGATGATGCGCTAGGGTGGCCAGTACCTTTCCTCTTTAACTTTAACCCCAACATGAAGTCAGTACTCATTCGCATATTAATAGAGAAATTAATTAAGGGGTTTGCTTTATTGAACACCACAGATGTGCCAAATAAGTCCGGAAAACGTATCACTATATAATTATATATGTATAAATAACATCCTTTACCTTTCGGAATTGTAAGCATACACACTCACACACACACATACACACACACACACGCGCGCGCGCGCGTATGTACATTCACAGGAATCACTCTGCCCTGTAGAAATCTCAAGAAGTATATACATATACACGGATCAGAAAAAAAATACCATGTAGTCATGCAATACGCACAAACAAGGCTAAAAAAGAAACATATAAATGAAAATAAACGCTTACTGCATATATATATATATATATATATATATATATATATTATATATATATATATATATATATATATATATAAAATTAATAAAGTAATAACTTTACCTCACAGATATCCTCGGTCGTCCATGTGAATTCAGGTACATGTTTTTTTTTTTTTTTTTTTTTTTTTTTTAATTCCCACGAGGAAGAAGAATCAAATCCGCTTTTCCTTTAAAGAGTCTCCAGTCAACAGCAGTGTAAAGGTCGACACTCCACCTTCGAG
>NC_051427.1:13404220-13414220 GCF_015228065.2 Penaeus monodon | reverse complement strand
TGTTCAGAAGTAGACCAGAAGCTCTCGAGGACCGCTATCACAAACACCTAAAGCTAATTAGAAACTGAGAATAATTAAGCATAACTCCTAATACCATATCGCCTGTGGGTTGATAGTAAATCTGACCTTTTTAGGTAAGATCAAATGTGTCTATATAACGGAGGTAGGTGTACTGGACACAGCTGTGATTACAGACTCGTACAGGGAATTCAGACGTCGATTACATTTGCATATATTCATTAGAAAATAAAGTAATTATAAAGGATTTCTAGTGAAAGTGAAAGAAACACGTTGGTTTATGTATTCTGTGTTTACATTTTATATTCCATCACGAAGTAAATGGATTCCTTCCTTTGGTCTTTACTTTTCCTTATTTCTTCATATAAATTTAGCTACTGCAATGTCTTAGCTAGACCGGGCCGAAGATAGTGCAATAGGACTGTGTACGTATATGCACAAGTGCAAACATGCAGTATTGCAGATATACGCAGATATATGTTCCTTTCGATATTTCTCGTGTCATTTTGAATATGACTATGATGACATAACTTTAGAACTATTTTTCTCTCGCTTTCTCCCTCTCCTTCTCCTTTCCTTCTCCCTCTCCCTTTCCCTTTCCGTCTCCCTCTCCCTCTCCCTTTCCTTCTCCCTCTCCTTTTCCTTCTCCCTCTCCCTTTCCTCCCTCTCCCTTTCCTTCTCCCACTCCCTTTCTTTCTCCCTCCCCCTACTCCCCCCCCCTCTCTGTCTAGACAATTTAATTCTATAATTACACCAATATCTAGACGTACCCGATTCACACGCACTTAGCATGTGCAATCAGACATGTAAATATTCTACTGACAGCCAATTATACAAAGGCATTGGGAATAAATAGAAAACATCTCGTCTGTGAAATGCCAATAGCAATAAGATCGGTCGGGTTTGTTTACAAGGAAAGAGAGAAAAGGGAAGAGGCGAAAGGACGGGAGGCAAGAGGGGTAGGGATTAGGGATGAGGGTTAAGAAATGAAGGCTTAGGGTTTCAGGGAATAAGGGCGAAGGGTGGGTGACAAAGGACGAGGGACAAGAAACAAGGGAATAGGGGTAAGTGACGAGGGACTAAGGATTGGTGTCGAAGAACAAGGAACCAGAAACAAGGGACTATCAGAACACTATGTTAACAATGACCAGTTAGCTTATTTACAGTAGTATTCATGTTATCATATTTGACCTTAATTAATCATTTTGTAATTCTCATCTGATCTACATCATCCGCATCCTTGGTTTTGCTTTTATCTATTATTTTTATCTATTTTTTTTTTTTTTTACCTTCTCTACCTTTATATGATGAAAAATGTTTCTAAAACGTATGCTATTGTGTGTATATAATTGTATTTCATAGGGAGATAAACTGACAGAATTCGATATAGATAGTTAAGCAAGTAGATATGTAGGTAGATAGATATGTGTATTTTTATCTAAATACGTACGTGGAACACAAACATGATGATGGCTGAATATATTACATTCGGGCAGGTTTGTCCTTTTGGCGATGAGCAATACCCTTTTTATTACGCAATGAGCAACATAATCCATTTGCAACTGTATTTCTGCAATATACTCATTGCGATTTCAGTCAGTCATTTTCTTCATAATTTCCTCTGTGTCTTTATTTGACCTTTTGTTTCTCTTTCTCTGTTTTGCTCTCTCTCTCTCTCTCTCTCTCTCTCTCTCTCTCTCTCTCTCTCTCTCTCTCTCTCTCTCTCTCTCTCTCTCTCTCTCTCTCTCTTCCTCCCTTTCATTCTATGTCTGGAAATCTAAAAATGCAGAGTGTCTCCGCAAAATTCCTGTCATGCTGCCGGTGCTTCGAAACTCATCAGAGAAATTTCAAAATTGATTTTTTTCTTTACAGGAATTGTGAAAAAATAACTTTGAATCTCTTTTAAGATGGACGACCGAGAATTTCCGAGTGGCAAAGGCTATCATAGTCACTTATATGGTTACATATGCATCTCCTTTCATGAGTTTGTCGGCGCCTATGTACATGCGGTGTTGTAACATACTCCTTGACATTTCTTAAGAGACGAGTCATTCCTTGTATATAGAGGTAAATTTCGGCGATATATAAAGGTCTTTATTCATAATCATGTGATTATATATGTATATTTTCTGAGTTTTGTTATTATTAATTGGAGCTGTATTTATATGGATGGTTTTGAGGAAGTATTTTCCTCTGTATTTCTGCATTTGTATATAAATACACATACCTGTATAATGCAAACCTTGCTCTTCCAAATCTTATATTTTTCTATTTGAGATCAAAAGTATTAGCATAAGTAATGTCATGGAATCACTAGAAATTTAAGAGAGGAAAGAACCCGTACGTTCGCTTTCAAAACGGGAACCATCGACCATCAGTCAAAGCCTCAGTCGAATTTCCTCCGGCGAGTGCGCGGGGCGAGGGCGGTTGGCAGGAAAAGAGAGAATTAACGGAGGTTTGAAGAGCTTAGAGACGACACGGGAAATTGCCAAGGCGAATGGCACAAGTTGAGCCGAGGCAGCGGTACAAGTTTCAATTATTGCAACAGAAGAGCGTCGTTCGTGCAAAGAAAGAGAGGTTGCAATGTTGTTTTAGGTGGAGTTTCGAGTGAACGAAGTGATAAACTTTAATGAGAGAGTAAAGTGAAAAAATCAACTTTGCTATAAGCTTCCGAGTACCAAGTTGCAATTCAAAGTTTGCAGGATAACGTTATTGGTTATAAGGGAAAAGTTAGCCCTGCAATATAAGCATAGAGGTAACACTCGGCTGGTTTTCGAAACCGGGAAATATTACGTAATGATCTTCAATATTCTTGAACCATGCTCTGAAATGAAAAAAATAATGAAAAAATACAAGAGATGAATAAAGAAAGGACACAGAAAAGAAAGAAAAAAGAAAGATGAAAAAAAGCATATTCCATTATATTACAACTTTAAACGTCTCTTTTCCTCACACTGAAATAATTCACCTTTTCTCATTTCCCCGACACATCCACGACCCAGACAATTCAAGGCTAAGAAAAAAGAAAAGAAGAAGAAGAAAAAAATAGCTCTTAATTACTTGAATATAGCATTCCTTGTTTTCATTTTATAAATTAAATATGAATACTACCAAACGCCTAGCAAATGAGTCTACTTTTCACTCTTCCAATTTTTTTGACCTCCCTAACTATCTATTAATCTATATTTATAAATAGATAGGTTAATTAGCAAATAAATAGATGGAAAGACAGTGATAAATAAGTTAATAAAAAGGTGTTATGTATCACTATAATCTTTCGTGGTTGTATTATTTTAATTTGTTTAAGACGACCAAAAATTACAAAAAACAAACAAACATATATTCATTATATTTTCTATATAATAGGTTTATTTGTTCAATGTATTGATACATAGTAACGGTGGTAGCATGTATGTATGGTGTTTGTGTACATTGCTTTTGTAGTTATGTATATCTTGTGTGTTAGTACTGGCAATTTTAGTCTAAGCTGATGCTGCCAACAATTCGGGATTTGTGTGAATATTAACATTGTGAAGCTTTCGTAATGTAGATGCTGCTGTTTAGTCGTGAAGTGCTTTGTCGTTGTTGATTTTATTATTGTATCCGTGAATTCTAGAACTGAGTCCTTATATGTGCATATTATGTAATGCGAGTAGTTGTTATACAATCTGCGATTATTATATGTATATTTTCTCTTTTTGTTGTTATTATTATTTTTATTTTAGTGTTATTGTGTTGGTTTTGGATATTTTTCTCATGACTGTATGTATTCTTTGGCATCTCTCCTATGTTGCAGAGTTGAGAATTATAATCGAAACAGTGTGGAACTGCCATGTTCGTTGACATTTTGATGGTTTTGCTTGATTTTCAGTTCCCGCCAGTGCAAGTCGATTCATTATGGTCACCGTTGGAGTCTATTTACTGCATTATCTTGTATCGATTTATGATTATACTTAATAAACTAATAAATTAATATTAATTATAATGTAAATCTTTATGAGTATATTAATTTTATTTAAATCATGCATATATCTTGTTTTATTTCCATAGGGTTTTTTGTATCTTATTATATTTATTAAGATATTAATTCGGAATTATCTTTTATGTGTAGGTTTTGGAATATAATTCAGCCATTAATTGGTATGTGTAACGCATAATAACTACTATGAGAGATACAGTAAACAGTGTGCTCTCCATATCTTTATTTTGTAGTGTAACCAAAATGATTGGGCATGAAGTAAATGACATGGAATTGCACGAAATTTAGAGATGAAAGACGCCGTACGTTCGCTTTCAAAACGGGAACCATCGACCATCAGTCAAAGCCTCAGTCGAATTTCCTCCGGCGAGTGCGCGGGGCGAGGGCGGTTGGCAGGAAAAGAGAGAATTAAGTGAGGTTTGAAGAGTTTAGAGACGACACGGGAAATTGCCGAGGCGAATGGCACAAGTTGGGCCGAGGCGGCGGCGCAAGTTTCAATTATTGCAACAGAAGAGCGTCGTTCGCGCAAAAAAATCAACTTTGCTATAAGCTTGCGATATCAATATTACACCTTAATTAAAGTTTGCAGGATAACGTTTTAGAGGATATTGGTTATAAGGGAAAAGTTAGTCCAATAAGATAAGCATAGAAACTGTAACGCTCGGCTGTTTTTCGAAACCGGCAAACATTACGTAATGATCTTTAATATACTTGAACTCAGTTTGGAAAATATATAACGAAAGAAAGAAACGAAATTAACAAACGAAGGAAAAAGGGAAGAAAATAAGATAGAAGAATCGAAAAAGAGGGATAAGATTATTTTGTTTTATATATTCCATATGATTACCGTTTTAAACGTGTATGTTCTTTATACTGGAATGATTTTCCCTTTTCAATCCCCAGACACATCTACGCACCCCAGACATAATTTTAGGTAAAAAAAAGAAAGAAAGAAAGAAAGAAAAAAAAAAAAAAAAAGAATATATATATATTAATATAAATATTATATATATAGTTATATAATTAAATATTTATATATATATAATATATATATATTCAGCAGTATGTGCAAACGCTATTTCTTTCACTATAATACAGCGTTTCTTGAATCTAGGAAAAATGCCTAGCAAATTAGCCTTTTTTTATTTTTTACTTTTTTTTAACTCTCCAGAGGTTTATATATCTATTAGTTTTAACAGATAGACTGTTAGATAAACTGATAAATAAATAAATATATAGGAAGATAGAGTGACTGCTAAACAAATACAGATTACTAGAATCTTCTATGGTATTCAATTTTTCATTTATTTGTAAGATATGTTATGTATATTTTAATAACATATTCATGCTACGTATACATGTTATGTATTTATTGCCATGCCTGTGTGCCTGTTTTATGTAAGTGCAAGTGTGTTTATAAGTGCGTGCGTGTTGGACTGCATGTGTGTTATATGTGTATGTATTTAGGTGCGTGTGTGTGTGTTTTGCGTATATGCGTGTGTGTTGTATGTGTATGCATTTATATGTGTGTATGTGCATGCATGTGCGTGTATGTGTAATAAGTGTATGCCTTTATATGTGTGTATATGCGTGCAAGTGTGTATATGTGTGTAAGTGTGTATATGTGTGCGTATATGTGTGTGTATGTGTGACTGCATGCTTGCAATTGTTTCAATTCTAAGCCTGACTGCTGCTAACGGGTCCGGGCGATCTCCCTGTGTGCAGAAGGATGATTTACAACATGAAGCCTTTCGTTGGATATTAGTTCTATGCGCTTGGTTAATGTTGAGTCGCCATGAATCGTTGCGTTTGTGGTTTGTGTTCGTTTACTGTATCCGTGTATGTGTTTCTTTGAGTGCGTGTTTGTATGTGCGTATGTATAGAGGTATGCTGTATACTTGTGTATATGGTGCGTGCTTTTGTGTACGTATGTATAGCATGTAGATGATACATAATCATATGAAATTTCTATCTGTCTGTTTCTCATGTTTATCCCTCTCACCCTCTCTCTCTTACACACACACACACACACACACACACACACACACACACACACACACACACGCACGCACACATGGAATATATGAAATACCTTACATATTCCCATTAGATCAGGATAATCAGACAAAATAATCAGTATCAGTGTTCTGTGTCTGGAAATCTGAAAATGCTGATTGTCTGTGCAAAAGTCTTGTTATGCTGCCGGTGCTTCGAGACTCATTAGAGAAAATTCAAATTCGATTTTCCTTCAAGAGAATGGCGAAAAATATACTTGAATCTTATTTTGAGTTGGACGACCGAGAATTTCCAAGAGGCAAAGGCTATTATAGTCACTTATATCATTGCATATACATATCTTTTCGGCTTGTTTATACCTGTGTGAATCCGTGTGTCGGTGAGAGAAGTAAGTGGGATTTCTTAAGTGGATAGTCATACCTTATGTGTGAAAATGTAGGGGTTAGCTTCAGTGAGATATGACGGTTTTTGTCATAAGCATGTGATTATATCTGCATATTTTCTGATTTTTTTTTCTTTTTGTGGATCTGTATGTATGTACATGGTTTTGAGGAATGTATTTTCCCTGTGTTATTTCTATGTGATGTGGATAATACAGCAAACTCTATTTTTTCTAAACTTATATTCTATTATCTGAGACCAAAACTATTGCAATGTATGTAATGACATGGAATCACTAGAAATTTAAAGAGAAAAAAAAAACGTACCTCAGTTTTCAAAACGGGAACCATCGACCATCAGTCAAAGCCTCAGTCGAATTTCCTCCGGCGAGTGCGCGGGGCGAGGGCGGTTGGCAGGAAAAGAGAGAATTAACGGAGGTTTGAAGAGCTTAGAGACGACACGGGAAATTGCCAAGGCGAATGGCACAAGTTGGGCCGAGGCGGCAGCGCAAGTTTCAATTATTGCAACAGAAGAGCGTCGTTCGTGCAAAGGAAGGAGAGGTTGCAATGCTGCTTTAAGGGGAGTTCCAAGCGGATGGTGAGATAAACTCATTTATGCAACGTGGCAGTTCAGAGTTTGCAGGATAGCGTTGTAAAATATACTGTATATAAAGGAAAAGTTGATCTTTGGCTAGTTGTCGAAACGGGCAAACATTATTGATCTTCAATAATGATGATATTTAGAAAAAAACAAACAAATACAACAAAAATCAATCACTATGGTCCTGCGTGGCGTTTCATTTTTCATTATTTATAAGGCGATTAAAACTGACTTTTTTTTTTATAAAAGATTAAATTACATACACATATGCTTGCTATATATACGTGTTAGGTGGGTATTTGTGTATTTGTTTGAATACGGACGTGCTTGTTTTATATCTATATGCAGGGGTGTATATCAGTGTGTGCGTGTATGCCATGTGTATTACGTGTGTATGCTTTTATGTGTGTGTACGAGTTTTACGTGTGTGCGTGTTTTCCGTATGTGTGTGTGCTATGTGTGTATGCATTTGTGTGTGTGTACGTGGGAGTACGTGATTTGCGCACGCGCTTTTACGTGTGCATGTGTTTGACTGAATGCTTACGATTGCTTCATCCTAACTGCTGGCAACGGGTTCTGGTACGGGTGTGCAGAAGGGATGGTTTATAACATTATGAAGCCGTTGAATATTTGATTACATGCGCTTGCTTGATTTTGAGTCGCCGTGAATCACTGTATTGATCATTTGTATTCGTTTACTGTATTCGTGTATGTGTGTCTTTCTGTGTGAGTGTGATTGCATGTGCATATGTGTGGATGTATGCTGTATGCATATGTGTGTGTGTCTGAGTTTCTTTGTATGTCTGTCTGTGTGTATGTATATATAGCATACGATCGAATCAATTATTTGAAATTTCTGCCTGTCTGTTTCTCTCCCCCCCCCCTCTATCTCCATCTCTTTCTGCCTTTGCCTCTGTCTCTGTTTGTCTGTCACAGTCTTTCTGTCCGTCTGTCTGTATTTCTCTCTCTCTCTCTCTCTCTCTCTCTCTCTCTCTCTCTCTCTCTCTCTCTCTCTCTCTCTCTTTCTCTCTCTCTCATTCTCTCTTTCTTTCCGATCGCTTTCACCTGACAGTCTTAGCGGTCCTTAACTTAGGATGTATTAGTGTTGCTGTTATTATTGTAGTTGTTTTTGTTATTGATGTTGTTGTTGCTAGGGTTGGTGGTGGAGAAGTTGACGCAAAACAGAAGAAAAAAAATCAAAATGTATTTGTGCACATTTTTTTTTTTTTTAATCAACCGATTTTTAAAAATTACATGGAGATGTAGAAAAAAGATAAAGGAATCATTAGCCTTACTTGGCATCAC
This sequence comes from Penaeus monodon, assembly GCF_015228065.2. Taxonomy (NCBI): domain Eukaryota; kingdom Metazoa; phylum Arthropoda; class Malacostraca; order Decapoda; family Penaeidae; genus Penaeus; species Penaeus monodon. The sequence goes on along the minus strand of NC_051427.1, from coordinate 13,405,921 downwards.
AAACCAGCAAAATTCCTTTCTTTAAAATCCATCTTCATCAGACTGTTGTTTTTTATTATCATCTACTTTTCTTTTCTCCTCTCTACTTCTTTTCTACTGCCTTTATTCTTCATTTTCTTTCTCTCTGACTCCTCTTTTTTCTGTGATTTTTTTTTTCCTTTTCTTGTTCCTTCGTTTTCTTTTTCTTTCTTTTTTTCCGTTTTTTTTTCTTTCCCTTATTTTCTATTCTTTTTCTCCTCCTTCTTCTTTTCTTCTGCTCATTTTTTTTCTTTTCGTTTTTCTTCTTCTCTTTTTTCTGCGTAAGTTAACAAATATGACACAAGTTCGGGGGAACCAGGTGTTGCAAGGAAGCTCTTCTGCAACGGAATGTCAATTCTTGTTGCACTGCCATTTGTTGCAACAGTTTGCTTATCCCAGACGTCGTGTTAGAGATGTAGGCGTGTGTGTGTTTGTTTTTCTGTGTTTGTACTTGTCTGTGCGTGTGTGTGTGTGGTTTTTTTTGTGTGTGCACTTGTGTGTGTGTGTGTGTGTGTGTGTCTGTGTGAGTGTGTTTGTGTTGGTTGAACTGTGTGTGCGCGCACGCGTGTGCCAGACTGGAAACCTTTCATGCGCGGGCAAGTTATTTTCAAAAGTCGTAACTTGCGCAGTCAAATTTTCAGCTTGTCCAAAAATGCGTTTTTCGTTTTTTGCGCAACTACTGTTTTGCATCATGTAACATTTGTGATGGACATTGTTATATTAATTATACATAGTTTCTACGCTGGGATGTCAATGATGACACAACCAGCATTTTATTTATTTATTGAAAAATTTCTGCAACATTTAAGGTGTTTAGCGGCGTATTCAGAATATATCGATAGGGTTGGTAATTTTTTTAGGTCGTTCAGTTGATAAGTGATCCACACTCGAGTCAATCCACTCTGCGCGATAAACAGGGAGTCTGGCGTGTATGCTTGTTTGCGAGCGTGCGTCTGCATGTGTATTTGTGTGCAAACTTTGTACACAAAGATACCATCTTCATACTCAAAAAAAAAAAAAAGAAAAAAGAAAGAAAGAAAAAAGAAAAAACTAACATCCCAAACTTCCGCTCAATCTAAATTTAAAGAAACAAGTTAGTGTACACTATATGCACGTTCCTTATTTACTTAAAAGCAACCAAGAAATCTTATACCGTGTCTCAACTCTTGCTGAGTGTTAATCCTTGCTTCATCTGTGAGGCAAGAAATGAAGCGTAAAATATGAATATTTTTCTTATCTCTTATCTTAATATCTTAATCTTATCTTATTTTAGCGAAAGAGTCAAGGGGTTTTCAGAGCGACGCTTTTCATCTTCTCTTCGCAAAAAAAAAAAAAAAAAAAAAAAAAAAAAAAATATATATATGTCTGAAAGGAAAACAAAACAAGAACAAATAAACTAGTGAATATATAGATAAATAAATAGATGAATAAGTAAAAAGATCGATAAATAGGTAGATGAAGATGTGAAAACAAGAAAAATAAACAGATAAATAAGTAAAAGGATAGATAGATAAATAGATAAATAAGGGAACGCAAGAAAAATAAACAAGTAAATATGTAAAAAGATATAAAAATAATTAGATAGATAAGTAAAGAGATATAAAAATAAATAAATAGGGGAACACAAGAAAAATAAACAGTAAATAAGTAAAAACATATCAAAATAAACAGACAAATAGGTAA
>NC_051427.1:13384220-13391720 GCF_015228065.2 Penaeus monodon | reverse complement strand
ATATCAACAACCAAGCAATATCAACGACCAAGCAATATCAACGACCAAGTAATATCAACAACCAAGTAATATCAACAACCAAGCAATATCAACCAAGCAATATCAACGACCAAGCAATATCAACGACCAAGTAATATCAACAACCAAGCAATATCAACAACCAAGCAATATAAAAAATCACTGTCATCACATACTATAAACCGCACCTCTCTTTTGTCGAGCAAAGACCAGCTGATCTCATAAATAATGGTGAAATAACGTATTCTATTTAAAATTTTATAAGAAAATAAGAGATATCTCAGATACCTTACTTTGCTGCTTCATATTAATTGAAATAATTGCATGACAAATGGTTGACAGCATATCGTAACGATCAATAGCGGTAAGGGGGTTACGGAGTGATAATGATGTTGGTGATGGTGAAAATTGAATTTTTTGTCTGTTAAAGTCATGATGATAATGGCAATGATGGTGATGATTTTGGCGATAATGATGATGATAATGGTGATGATGGTGATAATGTGGTGATGGTGATGATGATGATGATGATAATGTGATGAGGGCAACGACAATGATAAAATCAATAATATTAATGATAATCAATACAACAACAACAAGAATGATGATTAATAATAACTCATGACTTATTATAGCTATTTAAACTACTACCAACATCATTAAGATTTGCAGTATTAATTTTCCAGGCCCTTGCACTGATGGAAAATTGATCTGCATAAAAAAAAAAAAAAAAACGTAAAAAGCATATTTCCAAAATCAAAACACATTCTTTTTTGTGGAACTTTTAGTCTAAACTAGCTTTGGTAAAGCAAGGTAATAAATGTACCAGATAATACTATTTCCTACTTTGAGGCTTAATACAAACACTTTTTTTTTTTAAAGTGTTGCTTTTCAGTTGGAAAGGCTGTTGCTTGTATTGCAGAATGAATTAGTAAGTTGACTGATGATTATTTAACAAGAAAGGCGACTAAGACAAAGGGCCCATAGGGTTACGTAGAACAGTATCAACGTCCCTAGATTTCTCGTCATGAAATTTACATAACTTGGGTTTTATGATTTATAGAATCATGTCACCCGTTCTCCCTGGTCGTCTCTCTTTTAATAGAGGAATGATGGATGATTGTGATGATGACAATACTGATGGTTATGTTATTGATAAAGGCGGTTACAACAACGATTTACGTTAATAACAACATTAATCATGATACTGTTAATACAGCTAAAACAAGAAAGAAAACCAATAAAATCCATAGTCATTTCTAATCTTTGTCGTTACTAATCACTATTTTTTATTTCTAAAAACACATGCTTTATCTATCCCTTCCATTCGTGTTTTCATTTGATTCAACTCATAAAAAAGTAATCTGGTCTTTGATTGTTTTAATCAGTGAACAGCAATAATTGCCACGTCTTTGATAATGAATTTCCATCGTCAAAATGTACTGTATTTCCAACGAAAATACTTTACTGAGGAAAAAAAATATCTATTCCACTGTACTAGTGTTTTTTTGTAGTAAATATAATAACTGAATAAAGTAGCTATTGCAATTGCTTATGACTGCATATGATTATGATATAGTATTTTCTCAAGGCGATTTCTTACTTATTTGTAAAGAAAATTGTATTTGTAAGTTTCAAAATAAGACGAAGAATACGTTTATGAAAGAAAGAAAAAACAAACAGACAAACAAACGATTAAGCATACGATTACAGCGACAAGAAGAGAACGAAAAACAACAAGAAAAAGAAAAAGACGAAGAATTTGAGAAAGTGGAAGACGAAGAGGAATAAATAAGAAAAAAAAGTTAAGAAGAGGAAGTAAAAGAAAGGGAAAAAATAAAAAGAATAAGAACAAGAAGAGAGAGAGAGAGAGAGAGAGAGAGAGAGAGAGAGAGAGAGAGAGAGAGAGGAGAGAGAGAGAGAGAGAGAGAAAGAAAGAGAGAATGAGAAAGAGAGAATGAGAAAGAAAGAGAGAGAGCGAGCGAGCGAGAGAGAGAGAGAGAGAGAGAGAGAGAGAGAGAGAGAAAGAGAGAGAGAGAGAGAGAGAGAGAGATAGAGAGAGAGAGCAGGAGTTGGAGCTGAACCAACAAAGGCTTCCAAAGGGAAAAATATATTGTTTGGTTGATGCATTGTAGATGGACAATTCCTCTTCTATCTTAAAAGTGTAAAAGGATTCTGTGTGGGTCATCTAATATTGAAATTACAATGCTATTTACCCGTAGCTGTTCATTATGTATGCAAATTGTTTCCTGGGAATAAATAGCTTCTTTATTAAAAAATGAAAAAAAAAAAAAAAATGGATATTAATTGTCATAACATTTTTTTTTTAAACCGCTCATAATTCTTTCCTCTCTCTCTCTGCATTTTATTTTTAGTTATTAAAGAAAAAGATCAGAAGAACGTACATTACCAGTACTACAATAGAGTAGAATGTTTACAAAAGGCTAGTCGTTTTGTGCGATTTCGAAGCATTCGACTCCTGTGTCATTTCTTCTGAATCAGTGAATATCAAAACAGCTTTCCAGTTAATGAGACTCCGAATGTTGTTTACTGCCCTTGATGGTTTAGATAAGAACTTCATCGAGCAAATCTTTTTTGTTTTATAAGACAAAATTATGATAATCAATCATACATACCATTCTTCGTCTCTATACAAACACACACATACACATTCTCACACAGACACACACATTCACAGTCACACACACACACACACACACACATACACACACACACACACACAACACACCCACACCCACACACACACACACACATATTTCCGTACATACACTTAAACACAGGGACGCTATTGCTTTTGATAATGAATATATCATAGGTGTGTTATGAATATAAACCGACCACAGGCTTTAATAATTTCATCGAACCTATAATCCTTCAAAGCAAAGATATATCTGCAAAATAACTGATTACTTATTTTGTAGATTGAAAGGATATGTAAAAAAAAAAAAAAAAAAAAAACGCCATTTCAAAAAGGATGAATGATTCTTTTTGAAAGTTACTTTTTTACTTGAGTGTTTTCAGAAATTAATGATCGATAAATTAGTTGAAAAAAAGAAGGAAATAAAGAAAAGAGAGAGAGAAAGAAAGAAAGAAGAGAGAAAGAAAGAGGGAAAAAGAAAGAAAGAAAGAAAACAGCGAGAGAGAAAGAAAACAGAGAGAGAGAGAAAAAGAAAAAAAGAAAGAAAGAAAGAAAGAAAAAAAATATATTAATAAAGAATATGGAAACACCATTTTTTTTAAAAATCTCTAGAAAGGGATTATTTAATAAAGATTAAAGACTACGATTGACATGTAATAAGCAATGAATCTCTAATCAAACATTCTTTTAGTTCCATTTCCCACACGCGGCACGAACGAAGGAAATAATCCTAAAAGCAAATTATCAAAAATCTCTTCCTCCCTTATCTTATAGAAAGAATGACAAGGCGCAGTCAAGGACCAAAAACGTACCAAAAATGGGACATCGAAATCTTCATCACCTGAATAGCAAAAAAAAAAAAAAAAAAAAAAAAAAAAAACACAATACAACACACAAACAATAATATATTAAAAAAAAAAAATAATATTTAATTCATATAATTGTGGCTGTGGCTCAAGTTTTTTTTTTATCTGCATTCCTTACTTATATCACCAAATTTTATTCACTTTATGAAAATGAACTGACTTTTTTGAACGCTTGTGCAGTAATGGAATATAGATCTTGAAAATGTCTAGTCTAGTCTTGAAAACGTCTGAATTTCCTTCCTATATATATTTAGGCGTTTTACAGTCGAATAGTTATACATAGATAAATAGAGACAGATAGATAGATAGATAGATAGATAGATAGAGAAAGACAGACAGACGATGGATAGATAGATAGATACACAGACGATAGATAGACAGATAAATAGATAGAGACACAGAAAGAGAAACAAACAAACAGAAAAAGAGATTTAGTTCTTGAAACAGATGATATAGAAGGAAAAATTAGCATAAATCTTCTATGCCATGAAATACAATTCTAACCATTTTTTTTTTTAAGGTGTACATTTAACAGCCATGTTTTGTCCTCAAATTAGGACTATTCGATTAGCATTCATTACAAATTTCCTTTTATGCGCTGGAGAGATAATGATGGTTTTATCTATAATTTTAGTAATAATTTAGTGATAATCTAGTCATAATTTTATTTGTAATGCTGATGATATGGTGGTAGAATAATCATTTTATTAAAAATGGTAATAGTAATAATAAAAGTTAAATTCTAGGAACACGGGTATTTATAGCCATAATGATGATCCTATAATTTAGTAAAAAATGGTAGTGATGAATGGTAGTAATGAGAATGGGAGTAATAGTAATAACATTTAAATCTGAGTTGAAACTATGCTTAAATAACGGTAATTTTATAGAATCCATAATGATGATTCCTATATTTAGTAAAAAATGGTATGATGACATGGTAGACTATGGAATGTTAGTAAAAGTCAATAACATTCAATTAACGGACGATGAAAACTAGCTAAACTAAATTATATTCATATTGAATAACACATCAAAATTTTTTAAAGTATATGGGAAAACATACGCTAACAGTCGTAAATCATTATACTAGTATCGCTTTGCTTGCGATGATATGACAATAATAAAATAGTTTGAATTTTATAGATATCAACATAACACTAATCAGATTTTCATCTTTTAACATAAGGCTGTTGTGTTTTGTTTGATAGTAGACTTGATTTTGTAGCGTTAGCAGCTGCAATGTTTGTGTATTGACAAAAACGACACAGACAACAAACACACAACACAACACATATTAAATCACAATATATATTAAATATGCAAATTTTCTCCGAGAAAGTCATATAAAACATATTGCTGACACAGGTCGTGGAAACATTTACATTAACTATGCTTTATTCTTTCTATATATATATATATAATATATATATATATATATATATATATATTTAGTGTGTGTTGTGTGAGTTGTAGTGTGTGTTGTGTTAGTGTGTAGTGTGTTTGTCGTGTGTTGTGTGTGTTGTGTACATATTACACACACACACACATATAATCAAACACATCAACACACACACAACATATATATATATATATGTATATATATATACATATTTAAATATTTATAAATATATATATATATAAATATATAAATATATGCATATATATATATATATATATATATATATATATATATAGAGAGAGAGAGAGAGAGAGAGAGAGAGAGAGAGAGAGAGAGAACGATGCAAATGGCACAAACTAAGCTTGGAATAACGATAAAAGGGAATAGTAACAGGGAGAAACAGAAAAGAGAAATTGAAAGAAATGATGATGATTATGATGATGATTATAATGATGATAATGATAATAACTAAGATTACAATGATGATAATGATGATGATGATAACTAACATGGTGAAACATGGTGGTGATGATAATAATGAAAAAAAAACACTGTCGATGAGGACGATGAGATTACTACTTAAGGTAACTTAAGATAACATTCGAAATAAAGATATATCAGTGTCACCAGAATTTTTTTTTCCTACTAGTCTCAATTTAAAGATTGATAATAATTTAATGATGAATGCCTTTCCCTCTCATTCATTCATCATATCATTCGACTTCATTCATTCAAAAGTAATCGAGTCCTTCACTGCTCTTGATCTATGAACATCAGTAATTAAAACGATACTTCAAAGCTACCGATGGATTTCTCTCATTAAATGTATATCTTATTTCCGGAGAAAATACTATATCAGGGAAATTCTCTGTTCGTCGGCTAATCATATGTTATTGGTTTTAACATGTAATATATCATAATCTTATCGCAATTTGTAATTTGTAAAGTTTGCATTTCTAGCATGCAAATTGTAATTACATGTAATAATATTAATGATGTTGTAATTACCTGTTATGATGATATGAAATTGCGTTATGTAGACTTTCTGCTTCGTAGGTAAAGCTGATATATGAATTTCAACTTTTCATAAAAAAATGTAAAGACATTTGCAATTCCTAGTCGAATTAATTTTTAAACGTTTATTTTGAATATTTCTAAAAGGTGTAAAGAAATGTAATTGTCTGATGCTGAAAATACAGAACGATTTATCCGCAGCTATTCATTACGAATGCAAATTGTTTCTGAATATTAAATAACCTCTTATCAAAAAGGTTATATTTATAATCTTATTCCCAATGCCACTTGATTTTCGTCCGTCTCATGTTTCTTTTCTTTTTTTCTTTTTTTAATGTATTTACTAATTAAATTTACGCGCTCATAATTATACAAAAAATCCGCAGCTTGTCAGTCCACTCACCTTCAAAAGTGGATGTTTACAAATGGCTAAGTGTTTTATGCAATTACGATGAATTGGACTTTTAATGATTTCTTTTAAATCGGCGAATGTTAAAGCAGCTTTTCAGTTAATAAGATTGCATGGGTTGTTTTTTGCTGTTGATGGCAGAGACACAAGCATAGGGATGTAAATCGGATTAAATTATTTGTGTGTAGGGGGGACGGGGGAGGAGGGTTGTGTGTGTGTGGTGTGTGTGTGTGTGTTTCGTGTTTTTTCTTTTTTTTTTTTTTGTTTTTATTTTTGGTTTTTTGGTTGTAGTCTCTTGTGGATGTTTAATGGTAGTGTTTATGCTTCGATGAGATTGGCTTTTTAATGATTTGTTTAGTCGGCGGATGTTAAGCGGCTTTTCAGTTAATAGATTGCTGTGTGTTTTTGCTGTTGTGCGGCACAGCATAGGATGTAATCGGATTAAATTATTTGTGTGTGGGGGGGGTGGGGTTGTGTGTGTGCTTGGAGGTTTGTGTGTGGCAGCGAGGGAGTTGTGTGTCCTTGGTGTTTGTTTGTTGTTTGCGTGTGGGGGTGTTGTGTTGCATGGGTGTTTGTGTGCTTGTGTGTGTGTGTGGGTGGGTGGACGGGGGGGTGGGTGTTGTATGGGTGTTTGGGGGGGGGGGTTAATTAATATTAATCTCTTTTCATTTTCTATGAAATGGCATTTAGGGTTATAATTTTAAATTAATGTTTTTTCATTACGTAAGGCTGTTGATCTATCGGCCGCGGCTTCATATTTTTTCCATTTTTTATTTATTATTATTGTTATTATTATTATTATATATTATTATTATTATTATTATTATTATTATTATTATTATGATTATTATTATTATTATTATTATTATTATTATTATTATTATTATTATTATTACTACTACTACTACTACTACTAGTACTACTACTACTACTATTATTATTATCATTATCATTATCAATGTTAATAATATTATTATTATCATTAGTAGTATCATTATCATTATTATCATTTTTACATACGGATGGCTCATAATTGACCGAAGGGTCAATTATGAATAAACATGAATAAAAAAAGTAAAGAACATTAATTTGAACATTAAGTTAATGAAAAAACATAAATTAAAAAGTATAA
>NC_051427.1:13371720-13376720 GCF_015228065.2 Penaeus monodon | reverse complement strand
GATAATGATAATGATAATAATAATAATAATAATAATAATAATGATAATAATAATAAGGATAATAATAGTAAATAGATAGATTAAAAAAAATACAAAATATGAAACTGCGGCCGATAGATTAACAGATTTATATAGTGTAAAAAAAAAACGTTTAACCGTAAATGCCATTTGCTAGAAAATGAAAAGAGATTGATAATAAACCAAAACCACTAGTAAATGTATTATGATGATTGCTGTTATAATAATGTTTCAGGTAACTGTTATAAAAGTCCCTTTTTAGCAACAATATTCACAGTGATTCATAATAATCATTATTATCGCCATTCACATCACTGTTACCATTTTCCTTTTCCTTTTGGTCATTATCAACAATCATCATCAACAATTATCATCATCATTATCATTATCAGCATAAACTGTTTTCCACCTTTTTTCTTGTAAGATTATCGAATATACATTAGAAATCTCCATTGCATTTGAAGGGATATACGTATGTTAGAATAGTTTTTTTTTCTTTTTTTTTCTTTTAAGGTAAGTGCCACACACACACACACACACACACACACACACACACACACACACACACACACACACATATACACACACACACACACACACAACACCCCCCTCCCAAACACACACACAGACAAACAAACACACACACACACACACAAACACACACACACACACACACACACCACCCACACACACACACCCCCCCCCCCCACACACAAATAATTTAATCCGATTTACATCCCTATGCTTGTGTCTCTGCCATCAACAGCAAAAAACAACCCATGCAATCTTATCAACTGAAAAGCTGCTTTAACATTCGCCGACTTAAAAGAAATCATTAAATGTCCAATTCATCGTAATTGCATAAAACACTTAGCCATTTGTAAACATCCACTTTTGAAGGTGAGTGGACTGACAAGCTGCGGATTTTTTGTATAATTATGAGCGCGTAAATTTAATTAGTAAATACATTAAAAAAAGAAAAAAAGAAAAGAAACATGAGACGGACGAAAATCAAGTGGCATTGGGAATAAGATTATAAATATAACCTTTTTGATAAGAGGTTATTTAATCGTCAGAAACAATTTGCATTCGTAATGAATAGCTGCGGATAAATCGTTCTGTATTTTCAGTATCAGACAAATACATTTCTTTACACCTTTTAGAAAGTATTTAAAATAAACAAATAAAAAATAATTCGACCAGGAATGGCAAATGTCTTTATATTCTTTATATGAAAAGTTATTTATTTTGCAATCCACATATCCATATTTACCTACAAAGCAGAATATCTACATAACGCAAATGCATATCATCCTAACAGGTAACTACAACATCATTAATATAATTACATGTAATTGCAATTTGTATGATATAAATGCAAACTTTACAAATTACAAATTGCGAATAGATTATGATATATTGCATGTTAAAAGCAATAACATGTGTTTAGCCGACGAACAGAGAATTTCCCTGATATATATATTATATATATTATATATATTTTTTTTTTTTTTTTTTTTGAAATACATTATACATTTAATGAGAGAAATCCATCGGTAGCTTTGTAGTGTTGTTTTAATCACTGATGTTCATTGATCAAATGCGGTGAAGGAATCGATTGCTTTTGAATGAATGAAGTCGAATGAAAGGATGAATGAATGAATGAGAGGTAAAAGCATCAATTGCATTATCTTTAACCATTAATAAGAACGAAAAAAAAAATGCTAGTGTCATTGATGTTTTTTTATTGCAAATATTATCTGTAATTATTTTATAATTAGTAGTATCTTTTCGTCCGTATCTTTTTATTATTATTATCACCACCATCCTTAACTTCACCATTCTAATTATCATCATTATCATCTTCGCCATTATCATTATTGCCATCCTAACCATTATCATTATCATCATTATCATCATCACCATAATCATTATCGTCTTTTTCAATCTCTCTTTTTCTGTTCTCCCTGTTATTATTCCCTTTTACCGTTATTCCAATCTTCATCTACGCCACTTACATATCTCTGTCTCTTTCTTTGTTATACATACATATATATATATATATATATATATATATATATATATATATATATATATATATATATATATATATATATATATGTATATAGATGTTTTTATATATTTATATATACATATATATATATATATATATATATATATATATATATATAATATATATATATTATATATATATATATATATATATATATATATGCAATTAAGAAAGAAAGAATAAAAGCATTAGTTAATGGTTAAATATGTAAACAGTTTCCACGCAGCAAATATATCTTTTGATGACTTTTCTACAAAAAACTCTGCATGATTTAATATATATATCTGACATACTGATATTAGTATTTTTCGTCTCCTGTGCTGTTTTTCATTTGAATGATTAATAGCAGCTTTGGTAAGCTAAAGATCATAGGTCTTATTAGTAAATTAAATGTATTTGCTTCTGTTAAGAGGATTGAAAATCAGTGTTTAGTGTTTTCATAATATTTATATTAACAATTCAAAATATTGCTGTTGTTATTGTCATTATCATCGTCCTCCTTATCTCTGTGACATTATCATCCTTATCAAAATTGTTCCCATTGAATTAATAAAACCATTATTAGTATTATTGCCAATAGAAGATGACCATTGTTTTAATGATATCTAATTTCAAAATTAATATTTGTTACTATCATTAATATTCTCATTACCAATACTACCATTTTTTGCCAGCATTGACAATATTATAGGATTATTATGGCTATTAATACCCTTGCTTTATCATTATTACTACCATTACCATTTTTATAAAATTATTATTCTACCAACATACCATCAGCACTACTATTATCATTATTGCTTGTAATATTATATATGCAACATTCACTATCTCCCCAGCGCAAAGAAGGAAATCATAATTAATGCTAGTAAGAGCGTCCTAATTTGAGAACAAAAAAATTGCTATTAAACGTACACCTTTTTCAATAAACAAAAAACGTAAAATGGTGAAACACTACAACGAGACTCGAATTTCATCCCAAAGAAAATTTAGACCAATTTTTCCTTCTGTGTCATCTATCTTTATGAACTTCGTGTATATGTCAATAATTATCCATATATCTATTTTATTATCCGTCTGTTTATTTATCCGTTTGTTTGTCTCTCTGTCTTTCTATTTATCTACTTGGCTGTAAAATGCCTGATTAGTATTTTTGATGTTATTTAAACGGTATAGCATATATGTTTATATGAAGAAGATATGGAGGTACTTCTTTGAATAGACAACTGACAAATAGTTATATATATACATTTATTATACACACACACACACGCACACAGACACATACACATACACACACACACACACACACACACACACACATATATATATATATATATATATATATTATATATATATATATATATATATATATATATGAAAGAAAGTTATCAAGACTAGACTTCATTTTAAAACTCTACATTCCATTACTGCACAATCGTTCAAAAAGTTATTCCATCTTTATAAAGTGAATAAAATGTTTGATAGAAAGAAATGCCTTTTTGGTCCTTGACTGTGACTTGTCATTTTTTTTCTATAAGATAAGGCAGTGAGGGTTTTGATAATTTGCGTTTAGGCTTATTCCTTCGTTCGTGAAGAGTGGAGGAATTTTTACATTTTATATTTCATTATTACAACTTCATTCTTATCAAATGTCAATCCGTTCTCTTTAATCTTTATCAAATAATCCTTCCTTAGTGAAAAAAAAGGGATTCCATATTCTCTACTGATATATTTTTCTTTTCTTGCTTTCTCTCTCTCTCTCTCTCTCTCTCTCTCTCTCTCTCTTTTTTTACTAAATAGTCGATCATTACAATCAGAATACGATCTGGTAAAAAAAAATAAAAAAAAAAGTCTTACCCTTTTTGAAATGGTGATCTTCGTTTTATAATTTAGAATAAATCCTTGCATTCTATAAAATAAGATATCATTAAAAAACCTCCATATTTCAAATCCTAATTTTAAACGACTGAAAATCAAATGGGATTTGCATGGCGGACTGCAATCAACATTGTAGATACAAGTGTGATTGAATTATGAAAGTTATTTTGCAGATATATCTTTCCTTTGAAAGACTATGGGTTCGAGTAAATGATTACAGTCTTCCTAAATATTAATTTTATGTCAGTATTATTAACATATTGTAATTATATCATAAGAATATTAAAAACTTACTATGTGACTGATACATTTCAAAGAGTGCTTCGATGTTTAAAACATTATGTAACTAACAGTTTCCTTAATTCAATGAATTTTTTCGGCAGCATACATTATAAACCAGGATCATAATCACCACAACCAAAATCACCATCATTATCATCACCATCATCATCATCACTACCAATATCATCATCATCACCATCACCATCATTATCATAATCGTTATTATCATCACCATTACCTTCGCCATCACCATTACTAATATTATCATCATAACATCATCATCACCATCATCATCACCTTCTCTAGAATGCCCTTTTCACTTTGATCAATTGACAGGTTACCAAATCAACATAAGAGATATTAATTACACGTAAATTGGTTTAGGAAACAATTATGGTTGGTTTATATTCTTAATACACTTCTGATATATTCAATATTGAAAGGTATACGTCTTTGTGTATGTGTGTGTATGGAAATATATGTTTGTATGTTTTCATGTGTTTGTCTATAAGTGTGTGTGTGTGTGTGTGTTCATGTGTTTGTCTATGTGTGTGTGTGTGTAGACAGAAGAATGGATATATAGATCTAAAATTAATCATAATTCTTGCTACACCCCCATCTCTTCGTATACAAACACATCAACTAGATTTGCTTAACTGCGTTCTTACCTCAACCATCAAGCGCAGTAAACAACATTCGGAGTCTCATTAACTGGAAAGCTATTTTGATATTCGCTGATTCAGAA
>NC_051427.1:13359220-13366720 GCF_015228065.2 Penaeus monodon | reverse complement strand
ATTCATAATCTTAAATTGCAAGTCAGATTTAGAGTATCTGTAATCACTCATCATGAATGTAAATATTGCACAGGGATTGATTACTTCTTGTTGCGTTGTGTAATGAAAACGCGCAGAAAGTAGTAAATATTTTTCTGAATATTTTCGATGTTTTGTTTGTTCACTATTTCTTAAAAAAAGAGAGAAAAAAAAGAAAGAAAGAAAGAAAAAAAAAATTGCATGTTCATATGCTCGCCTATTTTTCTTCCTCCTACAAATAATCAAAAAAACATATAAAAAGAAAAAAATGAATAATTCAATATGCAAATGTATCAATAAAATTTACAATTTAGATGATAATTTTCAATTTCAATGAAAAAAAAAACAGTTTAACGCAAACAGTTAAATGACAGGCACGGATAGCTGTGTCAGTTTAGTATTGCAAACGTTAACATGTTTGCCGGGATTTGATCACTGATAATATAAGTATTCTTAGACAATCCATTGCTTCTTGCTTGGAAGGCTACGCTTATAGACTTTATCTGATCACTATCAAATGAGTTAGACTGATTTTTTTCTTTTTTCTTTCTGTCTGTTTGTCTGTGTCTGTCTGTCTGTCTGTCTCTCTCTGTCTGTCTCTCTCTCTCTCACTCATTCACTCTCTCTCTCTCCCTCTCACTGTCTCTGTCTCTGTCTGTCTCTCTCTCTCTCTCCCTTTTTTAAGGAACCTTATTCAAAATGTGCAGAAAACAAAAAACATCGTCTTGATAAACTTTTTCTTGACTAGAGGGTGCAAGGAACATGTCGCTCATGTAAGCTTATACAGTCTGTTTGTAATAGATATGTTGGTTATATACTTGTAGGTTGAGCTGTACAATGAATATGAACGTAATCTATACATGGATAATTAGTTCAGTAGACATATAGATAGATATTTTATATATATATATATATATATATATATATATATATATATATATATATATATATATATATATATATGTATATATTGAGATAGATAGATAGATAGATAGATAAATAGATAGATAGAGAGAGAGAGAGAGAGAGAGAGAGAAAGAGAGAGAGAGATGAAAAAATAGATATATATTTATATAAATGAATAAGTAGATAAATTTATAGATAGGATAATAAAAATCCGTGACTTTTGCTGTATTTTTTTATTATGTATTTTGAATAGAACCTTAACTTATGAATCCATAAGTAGACAATGGATTTTCCCTATTGGCACACTGTTCAAAACAATTCCATTATATATCCAATAACAATAGCACCGTGTCTGTTATAACTGAATCAAGGTATTATATCAAAATAAATTATATAACATTTTATATAATTAACTTAATCTAATCCTAATAACGAGTAAAAGAGAGAGAGAAAAAAATCTTCGTAATGATAAAAATTAAAATAACAGCGGTACTAATAACGAATAAAAGAATAAGAAATCTTTGTAATGGTAAAGATTAATATACAAGCAATACCTTGTTTATATGTTGTTAAAAAATATTAAAATATGAAGTACATCTAGTACAGAATTCGAGACTAAAGCAGAAAAGAAAAAAGAAAGATGTAAAGACAAACAGATAGATAGATATGGCTATAGATACGAAAACAAAGACACTATAATAGATACTAACAACTGTCAAATTAATGATATTTAATAAAAAGAAAACACTATATACTGCAAAGCTTTACTTACGCATCTTAAATAAATACAGCTTCGTTTATTCCAAATACAACAAAAACATGGAATGATAAAATAATGTTTGGACTGAAGACAAGTAATAATGATTTAAAATAACTCATAGAGACAAAGAAAAGGAGAAAGAAATAGAAGAAAACAAAGGGGAAGACGAGGAAGAGGAAGAAAGAGAAGAAGGGGGAAGGGAGAGATGAAGAGGAAGAAGGAGAGGAAGTAAGAGAAAGAAGAAGAGAAGGAAGAAGGAGAAGGAGAAGAAATAAAAGTAGAAATAGAAGTAGAAGGAAAAGAAAGAGAAGAAAGAGAAGTGGGAGAAAAAGGAAGTAAGGAAGAAGAAGAAGAAGGAGAAGTAGAAAAAAATGGAACAAATACAAGGAAAAGAGAAGGAGGAGGAGAAGAAGTAGACGTAAAGGTATAAGAATATAAAGAAAAATAAGAAAATTAGAAAAAAGAAGGAACGGAAGAGAGGAAGAAGAAAAAATGAAGAAGCAGAATAATAATGATTACAAAGAGAGAGAGAGAGAGAGAGAGAGAGAGAGAGAGAGAGAGAGAGAGAGAGAGAGAGAGAGAGAGAGAGAGAGAGAGAGAGAGAGAGAGAGAGAGAGAGAGAGAGAGAGAGAGAGACAGAGACGAGAGAGAGAGAGACGAGAGAGAGAGAGACAGAGAGAGAGAAAAAAAAATACACGTAGGAGAGAAAGAAAAAAAGAAGAGAAGAAGAGGAAGAAGTAGAAGTAGAATAAAGGGAGGAAGAGGAGGAGGCGAAGAAGCTGAAGAGAAAGAAAAGGAATTAAGATAACGGAAAAGAAGTGGAAGAGATGGAAAATGAAAAGAGGAAGAAGAAAAAAGAGGAAGAAGACGAATAAGTAGAAGAAGAAGAGGAGGACGAAGAAGAAAATAGTTGAAAAAGGAAAAGGCACGAAAAAATAGTAAAAAAGTTGAAGCATAGAAAGAAAAAGAAGATAAGAAGAAAGTCAAAGAGAAAAAAATAATATCGAGAACAAAAAAAGAAAAAAAGAAAAGAAAAGAAAAGAAAAGAAAGAAATAAAGAAAAAATATTGCTTTCATGTTTTTGTAAAATTGTTTGTCACGCATCTAGTTTTGTTTGTTTGTTTGTGTGTTTGTGTGTGTGTATGTGTGTGTGTGTGTGTGTATGTATGTATGTGTGTGTGTGTGTGTGTGTGTGTGTGTGTGTGTGTGTGTGTGTGTGTGTGTGTGTGTGTGTGTGCGTGTGTGTGTGTGTGTGTGTGTGTGTGTGTGTGTTTCCATTTATGGATATATGTATAGTGAGAAAGAGAGAGAGAGAGAGAGAGAGAGAGAGAGAGAGAGAGAGAGAGAGAACCGAAGATATTTTCCTTATCAGCATTATTATCATTAATTTTTTTTTCTCCAAAACATTGATGCGAAATAACGAATTAATACATTCATTCACTCTTAGTAGTAACATAAAAATATTCTCATCGTAAATAAGAATGCATCTGAATTACAAGCTTAGAATCAGCGATAGTTGACTTAAAAAACTAATTATTTCTCACTCGCAATGACGATGATGATGACAGTGATAATTAAGACGGTGATGATGACGATGGCGATAACGATGACAGTGATTATGACAATAATGACAATGACAATGGCAATGACAGATGCAATGACAATGATGACTACAGTGGCAACAACCGATGCGATGATAGTGATACAATGACAGTGATGATAACGATGGCAATGGTTTATAATGATACACCATATTTATCATTATCATATTCATCACAAACATCATTACAAGAAGACACTGAATTAACAGTACGGGAAGTTCATTTGCTTTATACTTTTTTTCCGATCAAATAGTTGAATAAGTGAATAAATAAATAAAACACATATGACTTAAAAATGAGAATATTACTAGTTGTAACTTGAATAAATATTCCCCGATTCAGGAATATTTTTAAAGTTCTTGCAAGCACATATCGTTCTGCATAAAGCTATGGGGATGTTAGTAACATTATTATTATTATTATTTTTTTACATTAGTGTAGTCCATTATCGTCTTAATTTTGAGAGTAATTATTAATTATAATTACGTTATAACTGTACTTTTTCTTATGCTATTACTAATTTTAATAAAAATCATGATGGTAATGATAATATAATAATAATGGTAATTTTCATTATTATCATCATCATTTTCATGAATGTTATTATTATGAATGTTATCGTTATCACTATCATCATCATTATGAATATTTCCTTCACTTCCTCCTCCTCATCATCATCATCATTATCAACATCATCATCGTCATTGACATCGTTATCATTACCATCAGTAAAATTTTTACTTTATACTATTTATATATTTTCATCACCATTATTACCATTATCATCATGATTATCACCATCATGACAAGCATTAATAGTAATATATTCCCTAAAGTCTATCTCTATTTGTTATTTTCTTGCAAGCAATTCAATTTTTTGCCTGCCACACGCAATTCACCCCGAATTATTACGAAAACAAGATAAAGCAACGGGCGAACCTTGTTGCAACATCGTGCACGGGTCAAATTCAATATACGCAACATGACTGTATTCCCAGTACAAGAACTTCGGGCCTTGTCATAGTCGAGAGTCCGATCTCTGTCGCATGCTACATTATCGCACACATTTAGCTAGTTGAACAGATCCTGCCCTCTCGATTATGTAGCGTGCTGCTTGTTGCCAAAATGTTGTTTCGGGATTTTGATGAATTCTACTGTTTGGATGATATATATATATATATATATATATATATATATATATATATATATATATATATATATATATATATATATATATATGTGTGTGTGTGTGTGTGTGTGTGTGTGTGTGTGTGTGTGTGTGTGTGTGTGTGTGTGTGTGTGTGTGTGTTTATTTTGATAAAAGTGTAAATGAGAAAGATAAGAGGGACAGATAAATAAATGAGAGAGAAAAAAAATAAGCACAGTAATTGAGAAGACAGAAAGAAAGAAAAAATGTGGGAGAAAAATTGTTATGTTCGAGATAAAAAAGGTGAAATCTTTCTCGTGTGTGATTCCAAAATATTCTTTTAAAACTATGAACGAAAGAAAATATACATTACCGATCTGAAACGAAAAGAAAAAAATACATCACGGATTTCTAGAAGATCTCAATCTACATACGATAAACATGTAAATTGGTCAAGAAAAAGATATACCATGAGTGTTTGTGTTTACTCACATATCTCTTACAGTTTACCCAAAAAAGTTAAAGACAGGTCCTAACACACACACACACACACAAACACACACACACACACACACACACACACACACACACACACACACACACACGCATACACACACAAACACAAACACACACACACACATATATATATCTAATCGACACAGATATGTATGTACATACACAAACACACATACACACACGTACACATAAACAAATACACGTATGCAGTTTTGCACGCTTGCACGTGTATGTGGATACCGAGAGAGGGAAAAGAATGAAAAAAAAATTACATCTTTACATTTTATATTCCTTTTTATTGTACCAATACTGGCAGTTCTATATTTATGTTAACACAACTATAGCTACACATTGACGACCAGAAATACGTGAAATCATAGAAGAAAATATTGTTAAATGTTATATATGGTTGTATGTCCCTCTCAAATATCAGTCACAATATAAGAAGCCATTAAAATACCCGGCGCTGCTGAAAAAGTGAATACACTCCGAAATTCAGGATGAAAACTTTAACCAGAAATCTTGACAGCAAAGGAGTGAAGGCACGTGGAAGCTGTACAGACTGCAGAGTTGTTTGTCCGCTGCATTAACAAAGAACTTTAGGAAAGGGAATTTTCTAGCCTCTCCTGATAGATGCAACGTGCATTTGTTGAGAATTAGGTGAAGTCAAGTACAAAAACGTTAATTGTAATTGAAAAGATATTTCTATATTGGACTGAGTGCCCTACCGGTTTACAATGGCCTTTCTTCATTTCAAGAGAGAAATTTTGTCATAACATTTCTAATTCGTGAGGACAAATTGCAACAAATATCGATGATTGGCATAGCTTTCAGTGAAAAGACACTATGTGACAAATGCTAAAAGCGTCTATAATGCTAAAACTATGGTAGGGTGAACTTGAAATCATAACCGGTTTCAGGTTTCGCACGCACACACACCCACACCCACACGCACACGCACACACACACGCACACACACACACACATACACACACACACACACACACACACACACACACACGTATGTGTATAATACTTATATATAGGCCTTTTTTGTAACATTTCTGAAACCACTTTGATACATATTTGCCCTTTCCGCACACATTACTGAAACATGTTGAAACATCTTTTCGGTTTGCATCAGTTTGTAGGCTTCTAGAGATAGATAGATAGATAGATAGATAGATAGATAGATAGATAGAGAGAGAGTACGGAAGGATTTATTAGTGTTTCGTTGCGTTTTTATTTTTTTTATTTTTTTAATGTTTTAAGGAATTATGTATTCAGAAGTGAGTGAATCATGTCCGCTTTACGTGTTTTAATAAGAGGTCGATTTATTCCAATAAGATATAGCCATCGGAAAATCTATGCGATTTTCATTTATTTATCTATCTATCCTAACATCTATCTATCCAGTTGTCTATTTCCAGATGTTTATATACTCTATACATGTAGACAAAATCTACAATGGAATGATATTAAACAATCTTCGGGTAGAATATGAATTGATACTATTTAGATACTACAGACACCCATTTCTAAAAACATTATAAATCCAATTCTTGTAACATCTGTTTCCTTTTAGTAACAAACGTTTATAAAAACTAAGATAATTAACTATGATGTGCAAATGACTTTTTTTTCGACTTAGTAATTAGTAAATATCCCTTGCTTTAAGAAGTAGGGCTCCTTTATAAAGTGAAAATTGCAAACTCAACATCCAGTGATAAACAGTTTACCAGCTAATATCAGTTACTTAATAAGACAGAAATACGAGTCGCTTGTTATGTTACCACCATAACAAATGGTGCGAATGCAATGCTAGAGCCCAGACTTTGGCTTTGATTAGAGATAGTAAATCAGTGCTTCCTTTTGAATCACATTGTGAAAAAAAAAAAATATCCGAAATGGTTTTAAGGTTCAAACGAAATGCAAATGTTGTTTTAATTAAGAGAGGAGTTAAAAATATTATAAGACGAAGGTTGTGCTCGATCACTTCATTCTGAGTCATCCTGGTGAGCTAGTTAAACGCAAAGTGTGAGAAAGAGAGAGAGAGAGAGAGAGAGAGAGAGAGAGAGAGAGAGAGAGAGAGAGAGAGAGAGAGTTTGGTTTGGATTCCATTTGATACAATGGATATTCTTGGTATGACATACTGTCTGCTTGATTTTGCTTGCGTGTCAGCTGGTGCTGACTCAGCGGAACCGGGTCCTTGCCCGCCGTGGTGCCCAGCCACAACAGTAACCTCCGGGCAACAATTGCAACTTCTCGCGCCTCGCGAACCGCCGACCCCTCGGATGAGAGGCCGACAAGTTACCACTGTACTAGCCCGGAGGCTGTACAGATAGATAGATAGATAGAGAGAGAGAGAGAGAGAGAGAGAGAGAGAGAGAGAGAGAGAGAGAGAGAGAGAGAGAGAGAGAGAGAGAGAGAGAGAGAGAGGGGGGGGGGGAGGAGAGAGAGGGAGAGAGAGGAGAGAGAGAGAGAGAGAGAGAGAGAGAGAGAGAGAGAGAGAGAGAGAGAGAGAGAGAGAGAGCGAGAGAGCGAGAGAGCGA
>NC_051427.1:13333676-13351552 GCF_015228065.2 Penaeus monodon | reverse complement strand
TTATGACATTCTCTAACGGCAGCGAGTCAACTCTGCCTATTTGCAAAGTTATCAAATTGCTGTAATTTAAAAACGAAAATCACATAATCCCACGCGAATGAGGAGTCAACGACGTTTTTCGAAAAGGATATATGAAGTGTAATAGAATTTACTGCTGGAGAAAGAGAGAGAGAGAGAGAGAGAGAGAGAGAGAGAGAGAGAGAGAGAGAGAGAGAGAAAGAGAGAGAGAGAGAGAAAGAGAAAGAGAAAGGGAAAGAGAGAGAGAGAGAACAGACGGCTTTATCTGCAGCGTCCTTATCTGCATTTTATTTTATTATTATTACCATTATTTTTTATTGCCATTGAATTTCAAGTGATTTCAAGTTTAATCTCCGCCCACACAGGCTTGCCAACATGTCCATTCAGCTCGTCATCTAACTAGTAAATTACCATATACTTCAAGTATTTTATTTTGTAACTTTTCATTTGGCCATTTAAGGAGTATTTTAAAGAACATTTATGATGAAACGCATGTGAAAATGTTATAAAAATAAACAAAGAGGTATTTTTAGGATCAAAGGAGTCAATAAAACGTAATAAATGAGAGGATAAATTATCGTCTGAATTTATCTTTGAACTTGTAAGAGACTGTTTATGATTATTTTCAATAAAGAAACACGAATTTACAAAAATGATAAATGTACTACATGTATTTTTGGAATTTACCAAAAGGCAGATGAATAGATACCGTTGAAGTATAAAGTTACAGCAATACATTCGAATACCTTTTGATAAGCAACAAGTGATCCTTCAAGGAAAGCTTCACATATATTAATATATTACAATTTCTTTTATTTTCCACATGATAGTGATAATGATAATATAGTAATAATAGTGATAATAATAATATAGTAATAATAGTGATAATGATAACCATAACGATAATATGTAATAATGTTGATAATGATAATAACAAGGATAACATAGGAATAATAATGTTAATGATAATAATATAAAAATAATGATAGTAACAATTTTATTAGCATTGTTATCATTGAAAGATGAAATAATGCAATGCCGCATTGATATCGGCAGCCTCTTAATCTACTAATCAAATTTAATTCATTTGTTGATGAGCATAATTAACCATCAATTGATATTACAGCCACAGGTGACAATGCAATACACCACAATGTGAAACTTGGCTACGCTATGTACTCTTTAAAAGTAGTATAGTTAAAGTGTGGGGATTGCATCTTTCCTTTTTCCCTTGCACAAAATCTTGACGAGGAGGGAGATAGATTTCATAGCTTCTCTTTGTCCTTTGTCATAAAAAATAAAGTGAACGTGTAGTAACCACAATACAATTATCATATATATCAAGTAGTTACATGCAAGGAATCTCGATTGTTGATAATATCTGCAGGACTGCAGTGTTGCAGTCCGAATGCATCCATATGATAAATACTCGTGTTTAATGAACTACATAATATTCACAGATATTGTAAAATCATAATTTTAGTGATTCATAAATTATATATGGTATATAACACACACACACACATACACATACACATACACACATTGTGTATGTGTATTGTTGTTTTTCCGAAAATAATTTGCTTTATATGTACGATGCTTTGGTCAACGAGTTTTTTTTTTTGTACCTGGAAATTGTGTGAATGTGTGTGAAGTTTTCATTTTGATTTGGCCTGTAAATTGTATTTTCCTTAAAATCCAGATAGATATTGAATTTGCAAAAGATCGACTAGCATTATTACTGTGGCCTGTTAAGCAATATATTTCGCGTTTTTTTTATTATTAATAACTCGCAATTATCAAGCTCGAGCTAGCGGGCATTGAGGGGCTCTGGCGACGAAACGGCGTCACGCATGCGCAGAAGTAAGGGGCTGAGCCAGTTCTCGACTAGATAGGTTCTGCCTCTTCAAACGGTGACGTCATAAACCCGGGGTGTTCAGCCATTTAGCTCCGGGAAGCGACATGCCCAATGGTATTTGTGTAGCGATGCCTTCTGACGTGGTATTTGTGTAGTGATGCCTTCTGACGTGGTATTTGTGTAGTGATGCCTTCTGACGTGGTATTTGTGTAGTGATGCCTTCTAACGTGGTATTGTGTAGTGATGCCTATATAATAAAAAAAAAAATATAATAAAAACTTTTTAATTAAAAATATAAAAAAATAAAAAAAATTTTTTTTTTAAAATTTATTTGTGGGGGTTTGTGTTTTTTTGGGTGTTTGGTTTTTTTTTGTTTTTTTTTTTTTGTTTTTTGTTTTTTTTTTTTTTTTTTTTTTTTTGGGTGTTTTTGGGTGTGTGTTGTGTGGGGTTTGGTGTGTGTGGGGGTTTTTTTTATGATTGCTTTTATGTGTGCGCGTGTGCGTGTATGTATATAAACGCAGGTGTTTATAGATGCCGGCTAATATATATTATCTCCAAAGGCGATTCATTTAAGAATGATATGTACAAAAACTGGGAAAGAATTTTCCACTCCGACTTCATTTTCATTCATAGGAGAATGATCGAGTCTTTGGTCGGTTCAGATCAAAGAAATTCGTTACTGATTCGGGATTCAATAGTTCATAAAAACGTTTTTCCCTCACTACTTTGGGGGTTTTTTGGGCAAATTCTTATCACTTTAAAAAAACCGGCCCTTTTTTCATTAGAAATTAAAGAACAAAGGAAGAAAAAAAAAAAGGAGAAAATAAAAACACTTTGTAATACTTTTTATAAAATATATACCATGACCGACAGCCAATCCACTGACGTTCTCTGTAAAACGTATGTAAAAAAAGACAAAGTAAAACTATTATCGAATTTGAATTGCAAAGTTTCTCTACTAAATCAAAAAGGGAAAATGAACAAACCTGATTCACTTCGATAAAAATAATAATAAAATAATAATATAATAATAATATTATTTTATCATTATTAATAATAATGATAAAAATAAAAGTACTCAAATAATAATATAATAATAATAGCAGCAGTAGCAGCAACAGCAGAAAGAACAAGAACAAAAACAAGAACAAAAAAAAGAAAAAACAACAAGAACAACAACAACAGTATCTTCAAGTTCAGTCTTCTAAATCCGGCACCTTTGGGAACTGAATAATGTTAGACTAAATAAACTTCCGAACGTTAGAACTTCGGCATCAAAATAACAAACATAATCCATGTAATCATAAAGGAAATAACACACACACACCACACACAATATAATATATATATATATATATATTATATTTATATAAAAAAATATATAAAATATAATATAAAATTTTATAATATTATTATTAATAATATAATATAATATATTATATAATATTAATTATATAATTACATATAATATATATATAATATTATATATTATATATATATATATATTATATATATATTATGTTTGTTTGTTAAACAGCCTTTTATTCCACTGCAGGTCTAGGCCTCTCCCAATTTTTATTGAGAGGTCATTTGGCAGTCCCCCCGCCCTTACCTCGGGATCCCCTTCCTAATCAACCGTTGTTCGGTGTCTGACACTTTTTTCCCCGGCGTACTTAAAACCTACGAAAACCTGCTTTTTGCTTCTAAAGGCGTTGGGTCTTTTTCCCCCCTCGCTGTGAGATCGGGCTCGAGCCAAAGACGGACGCAGGCCTTTTTCTACAACTCCGTGGGGGGGAATTGAACTCGCGACCACAGGGTCGGAGTCGAAGTACCTATCCCGGACCTGCGCAGTTATATATTATATATATATATATATATATATATTATATTTTATATATATATATATTTAATAATATATATATATATATATATATATATATATTTATAATTTATTATTTTAAAATATATATATATTATATATATATGATACATTTTTTATATATCTAATATATAAATTTTTACATAATTTTTAAATTATCATGAATTAAAAAATATATACATAATATTATATTTAAAATTTTTAAATTTGTATTAATTTTAAAAAATCTATTTATATATATATGTAAAAAAATAAAAAAATAATATATATTAATAAAATATATATATATATATAATATTATGTATTATACATAAATTACAAAATTTTTAAAAACCCATTCCCTTGCTCTCTTAGGGAAAGGTTGCTTTTATAAAACTAGGGTATTTATCAAAAGGGTCGGCAATTTAAATTTAACTTCAAAGGGAAGTTAAAATTTTTTAACACCCTTTATAAAAGGAAGTTATTATCTTTCAATATTTTTAATGATTTCTAAGTTGTTCTCAACCTTCACTATTTAACTTAAAACAGGGTTTTTTATTCACCTTGATAACTAAAAGAATGCAAAAAGGGTGGGGAAATTAAAACCAAGTAGATCTTACACTGTATTACTAAAAAGAAATTCACCTGGCAACTCCCAAACAAGTTTTATATAAAAAATGCGTGAAACACCTTTTTTGGCCTTCAATAACACAATCAAAATTGCAGCTCAGTTTCTGGGTAAAAACTTAAAAAGACAACGTCCTTGCTGCTAAAAAATAAAAAAAATACCTGGGGGTTCTGACTATCACCTGGGCATCTCCCAAACACCTTTTTTTTTTAAAACCCCCAAACTTAATAGAAATGCAATTCCAATACACAATATTACATATTATATATCATAAAATCAGTTAAAGGGGGGTACCGATTAAACAAATTTACAGCAAAATTATAACCCAAAAAAAAAATACCACAAGACCGTGCTCTAAACTCCCCCAAATTTTCCAGTTCGAGCCCGCGGGTCAAACTATTTACTTTGAAACTTTTTCCACTATGTAATATTAATTTCTAAGTTTGTTGTGTTTTCCCTTATAAATAAAAATTATTAATCTTCCAAAAATAAACTGCCCGTTTTTGCATATTCCCTTTCATTACTAAAACAATGCAAGATCCATAGGAAAAGGCAAACTCAAAAGATTCCTTTACTTGAGAAATCGATTATAAAACTACTCTACTTAACAATAATGTATATATGTATTTTTCCGAACAAATGATGCTGCCGTTAAGTAGAACGGATAAGTTTAGTTCAACGTGTAACTGCCTTGATTCCATTTTTATCATGGAGTCTGTCTATGAAAACGTTTTGGTAATAATAACACAAACATGAAAAAAGGATAAAATTTAAAAATTAATACAGTGATAAGAAAGATGTTTAATAAATGATCATGATAATAATAATAATAAAATGGGGTACGGAAACACATTATACAGAAAAAATAACATAATTTTTCCGTTTTTCTTTCTATTATCGACAGATATATAAAAAAAATGTTATTCATGAGAGACTCCAATTCATTATATTTTATTATTAGTTTTATCATTATTCATTACTTTAAATATGTTATGCAAATATATCTACCCTGAATCTTTTGATGTAAAGCGAGGATGCAGTATTCGGTGTTAGCCCTACTGATAATTATTTATATAAAAAGTAATTAAAATTTATACAAACTGATGTCTCACAAAAAAAGCTGTTCCATTAAGTAATTTGATCTACAGATTATGAGGATGATCTGGTTTTGCCAATCAATTATCATTTTCATTCATGCAGAGATGATCTAGTTTCTGATTGATTTCGTTTGTCTTGTCATTTATCTGTAATATAATTTAAAAAGCAAAATTCATTACCGGTTATTACTAGTGTTATTATTTCTTTCTTTCTTTCCTCTTTCTTATCATGATCATCATTTGACTAATATATTAAAAAGATGGTATTTGCCATGGTTCCACTAACAATAATAGTAATTTTACACACAAGAAAATGCATATGTGGAATAACAGTAATCTATTAAACATCATATAACGATATCCTATTGTCTATACCCCCCCCTTAAAAAAAAAAAAAAAAAAAAAAAAAAAATGATGGGCACACGAAGGCTATGATAACAACTACCAGATTTTTTTTTTTTTTACTATATGCTACTACAACGCAAGACCTCTACTAATCAAATGGAGATACACCCTGATCCCGTAAACACCACGAATTGTCGTACCTACCACCCGAAACCAACAGACACTGGTCGCTTTATAGTCACAGAGACCAACATAAATCAAGTAGGATATCGTATGGAAAAAGTCAGCCTCTTGTACCCTAACATCACGCGTGGCTTCCAGATACTGCTTGCATATTCATGTTCATACACAACGGAACGTCATGCCACACAAAACCCGAAGCATTGGGAATTTCCCAAAAGCCCTGTGTATTTGTTTGTCGAAAAATTCCCCATTTCAATGTTACTGAAAGTTTAAAGGGATGATAGAGGGGGAGCGAAGAACAGTGCATGTAATTATTCTTATAATAATATATCGCTTCGTGTATCTGTCGATACACACCATTTTCTTATTCATATTTATTTTTTGTCCAATGTTAAGTTGAAATGAGCATACATTGTGTGTGTGTGTGTGTGTGTTCTTATGTACATATGTGTAAGAGTGGGAGGAGAGAGTTAGGAAAAAAAGAAAAGACAGAAAGAAAAAAGGAAAAAAACAAAAGCGAAGATAGAAGAAAACAGAGGGTATATATATATATACAGAAAGAAAGAGCAAGAAAGCAAGAGCGAGAGAGAGGCAGACAGAGAGAATGAAAGGGAGGGAGAATATGAATGGTAACTTACAAGTGATCACTCAACTGCCTAACCATGCTTATCATCAAAAGCAATACAAAACATAGCTTACAGTAATTCGAATCAAACAGGTTGCCATGTGATGAAATGCATGACATGACAGATTGATGTGGTTGAAATATTCATTATCCTCAGCTGAAAAATCATCAGGTTGCCTGTTAGCATCAATCGCTCAGCAGAAAAAATGTGATCAAAAGGAAACCGATATCAGAAATGTGTAAGGGGAATCACAGATATGTATGATATCATAAAGGACTAATAATGATACATTAGTATTAATCATAGAACCATAACAACAATTTCACTGCGTTAACCTTACTCACAGATGCTACAGGAACCCCACAGACGGACGCTGGGCCCACTGCCAGCTACCCACCTTCATATCGGGCGGCGCTGGTGGGAGTGGCAAAAGTGGCGCCTACCAGGAACGACTGCGTGAGGCTCAGCGTCAGGCTAGGAGCTTGGGACATTCTGTCTTTGCGGCTGTTGAGGGAACTGAAGTGGCTGGCCTACAGGGGGGAAACCTCAGCGGGATGACCCTGTGGATGGTTTTTCGCCTCTAGTATCGGGCCAGAGCGGTGGACACCATCTCCTGCCGTCTCCAACCATCGGTAGGGGAGGTCACTAGCGTTTAATGGCAGTGACACTGAAGCATGCATCTGGCTTCAGTTCTCTAATTGCTGTATACGCTCCTATCGATGTTTGCTAACTTGATGTGAAAGTTCTATGCCATACATGTATCTGTGGCAGACAGTAGACCCGCCGAGATATTCGCATTATTCTAGAAGATATCAATGTGGTATCCAGCTGTGTTTGAGCTGGCTGCGAGATGTCTGTTGGTCCCCATGGCTCGGGAGTTGATTCTAGCAGTAAGTGTAGCCTCCTCCGGGACCTGGTTAGGTCACAGAAATTAAGGATTTCTGGCTCCTGGAATCAGTACTCTAACCTCCATTTGCCGGGCCAAAAACCCGAAAGGGATGGGGGGTTTTTGAAGTAACCCAAAAAAATCCTGATTCTGAAATCCTCTAGCGATTACTAACAGGATTGATCGATCTCTTTGGCCCCTTCCCTTTCTGGTATAGGGTAAAAATTGGAGGAACTGGGCCAACAAAGGTACCCGCGAGAGTGGGCCCGGGCTAGTTACCTCATAATCTGGGATGGGATCTCGGCTATGGGGCCCTAGCTCGTTTCCCTGTTGATGACTCTGCCAACAGGTTGTTTCTTTGTGAGACAATCCTGGGTGGAGGAGGCCCATGGGACAACCTTGGAAGGCAGATTAACCATCCATGTTGCGAGGAGTTAGAGATGGTCCAAGAGCCTGCCTGGCGGCTCGACATGAAAAATCCTCGTGGTTGGAAACGAAGGGTGGAGGCGGCTCTGCGCCCCCGTCGGGTCAGCCTCACTGACTGATTGAGAGATGGTTTATCTCTCAGTATCCCTTTTTTTCTCTTTCTTTTTCTTTTTACTTCGAAAGAAATTTATGTCAGTAACACGACAATAAAATAACATCGTTTGATATCTAAATTTTCGTTTTTTATCTATTATCATCTTCTACACACACACACACTCACACACACACACACACACCCCACACAAATTTTTTATATAATATATATTATATATAATTATATATATATATATATATATTGAAAGTTAAAAAAAATTATTTGTATTTTTTTTTTGGGATTTAAAAAAGAAGAAATATTAAAGGAATTACAAATTTAAAATATTATTTTAATACATATATATATATATATTATATTATATATATAATATATTATAAATATATTATAAAATTGAAAAACACACACAACACACACACAACACACACACACACACACACACACACAACACACACACCACACATATATATATATATATATATATATAGTTCAATTTTCAAAATACAAATGGCCTTATTTGAAGAACAAAATTGCCTTCCTTTTGGAATATGGTCGAAGACTGAAAATTCAAAATTAAGCAGGGAAAACCCAAAGTCGAAAAAAAAATCTGAAAACGAGTTTCTCTACGTTAGTCAAAAGACTCGATCGCTTCTGAATGTATGAATTCAACTGAAGTCACAAAGGGAAATGCAAATCGCCAGTCATTTTCATTTTCAAAGGGAGGGATCACTTCTTGCATTTATCTCTAAATGGAATAGAATTACACCAGTGTGTTTGCTCATTTGTTTATTTCTTTCTCTTGTATATATAACTTTCTACTCACCTTTTTTCTATGCATGCCGGGAGATTAATAAATACAGACACATATGGATACCTTTATCATCATCAGCCTGAAACCAAACCTTTCAGACTGAGCCTCTCCCAAACTTTTTTTTCCCAAATAATATACTAATATATATATATAAAAAATATATATATATATTATATACATATATATACATATAGTATGTATATATATATATATTTATATATATTATATATATAAAATTAAAATTTAAATACAAAACACACCACACCTATATTAGCAAAAAATATGTATATGCTAACATATAATTAATATAAATGTATATATTGTTTTTCATGTTATACTAAAAAACTTTTTATATTTATATTATATATTAATATTTTTATATATATATATTTTATATTAATATAATATATATAATATATATCTAAAATATATATATATATATATATATATATTATTATTATATTATATTTAAAATATTATATTAAAATATTTATATTTTACATATATATATATATATATATTTAATTTTATTTTTTTATGTAATTGCACATGTATATATATACATATATTCAATATATTATAAAATATATAATATTAATATAAATAATATAAAATTTGTTTTTAAATGTTATACTTAACATAAATACATTTTATATATGTATATGTTATGCATTACATATTTTTTATGCATTAATATTTGTGTGTTTGTTTATGTATTATTAATAATAATTAATATATATAATATATATATATATATTATATATATCCATACATTATGTATTAATGTTTATATATTATATTATATATAAATATATTTTTTAATATATTTGGAAAAAGTTTGGGGAGGGGCCTCAGTCCTGCAATGGTTTGGGTTTCAGGGGGTTGATAAAGGTATCCATATGTGTCTGTATTTATTAATCTCCCGGCATGCATAGAAAAAAGGTGAGTAGAAAGTTATATATACAAGAGAAAGAAATAAACAAATGAGCAAACACACTGGTAATTCTTTTCCCTTTTGAGAAAATGACAGAATTGATCACCTGCCTTGAAAATGATAATGACTGGCGATTTGCATTTCCCTTTGTGACTTAGTTGAATTCTACATTCAGAACGATCGGTCTTTTGACTAACGTAAAAAAATCGTTTTAGATTTTTTTTCGATTTGGGGGTTTTTCCCTTTTAATTTAAATTTTCAGTCTTCGCCCAATTTTCCAAAAAAGGAAATTTTTTGTTCTTCAAAAAAGGGCCCATTGTTTTTTGAAAATTGAATAATTTTATAATATTATTGTGTGTGTGTGTGTGGTGTGTGTGTTGTGTTGTGTGTGTGTGTGTGTGTGTTTTGGTGTGTTGTATTTCAATTAAATTTTAAAATTATTTTATATATATATATATATTAATTATATATATATAAATATAGTAAAATTTTAAAATATATATATATATATATTGTAATTTCTTTATATACTTCAATTTTTTTCAATGCCAAAAAATACAAATAATTTGATTTAACATCAATATATATATATATATATATATATATATATATTTTATATTATATTATTTTATGTGTGTGTGGTGTGGTGTGTGTGTGTGTGTGTGGGGGGGTTGGTAGATAATAGATGATAATTCAAACGATATAATGATATCAAACGAGTTTTTTATTGCGTGTTACTGACTAAATTTCTTTCAGTAAAAAGAAAAAGAAGAGAGAAAAAGGGATACTGAGAGATAAACCATCTCTCAATCAGTCAGTGAGGCTGACCCGACGGGGGCGCAGAGCCGCCTCCACCCTTCGTTTCCAACCACGAGGATTTTTCATGTCGAGCCGCCAGGGCAGGCTCTTGGGACCATCTCAAAACTCCCCCCAAAACAGGATGGTTAATCTCCCTTTCCAAGGGTTTGCCCCTGGGCCTCCTCCCCCCAGGATTGCCCAAAAAAGAAACAACCTTTTGGCGAGTATCACGGGGAAACGGCTAGGTCCCCCTTAGCCTGAGATGGCCATCCCAGATTATGCAGGTAACTAGTCCTGTGCCACTCTCGCGGTGTAGCCGTTGGTTGGACGCATGTTCCTGCCAATTATACCCTATGATCCAGCACAAGGACTAGTGGCCAAAGAGATCGATCACATCCTCGTTAGTAATCGCTAGAGGATTCTCCAGAACTCTAGGACTCTTTGGGTTCACTTCAAAATCCCCCATCCCTTCAGTGTTTATGTCCGGCAAATGGAGGTTAGAGTACTGATTCCAGGAGCCAGAAATCCTTAATTTTCTGTGACCTAACCAGGTCCCGGAGGAGGCAAAAATTATGTAGAATCAACTCCCGAGCCATGGGGACCAACAGACATCTCGCAGCCAGCTCAAACACAGCTGGATACCACATTGATATCTTCTAGAATAATGCGAATATCTCGGCGGGTCTACTGTCTGCCACAGATACATGTTTGGCATAGAACTTTCACATCAAGTTAGCAAACGTCGATAGGAGCGTAGACAGCAATTAGAGAACTGAAGCCAGATGCATGCTTCAGTGTCACTGCCATTAAACGCTAGTGACCTCCCCTATCGATGGTTGGAGACGGCAGGAGATGGTGTCCACCGCTCTGGCCCCGCTACGTAGGCTAACCTCCACACGGGGGCATGCCGCTGCCCGGTTCCTCCCTATAGGCCACCCCTTATTCCCTCAACAGCCGCAAAGACAGAATGTCCCAAGCTCCTAGCCTGACGCTGAGCCTCACGCAGTCGTTCCTGGTAGGCGCCACTTTTGCCACTCCCACCCGCGCCGCCCGATATGAAGGGGGTAGTGGGATGGGCCCAGGTCCCTCTGTGGGGTTTCCCCGTAGCTCTTGAGTAAGGTTAACGCAGTGAAATTGTTGTTATGGTTCTATGATTAATACTAATGTATCATTATTAGTCCTTTATGATATCATACATATCTGTGATTCCCCTTACACATTTCTGATATCGGTTTCCTTTTGATCACATTTTTTCTGCTGAGCGATTGATCATACAGGCAACCTGATGATTTTTTCAGCTGAGGATAATGAATATTTCAACCACATCAATCTGTCATGTCATGCATTTCATCACATGGCAACCTGTTTGATTCGAATTACTGTAAGCTATGTTTTGTATTGCTTTTGATGATAAGCATGGTTAGGCAGTTGAGTGATCACTTGTAAGTTACCATTCATATTCTCCCTCCCTTTCATTCTCTCTGTCTGCCTCTCTCTCGCTCTTGCTTTCTTGCTCTTTCTCTGTCTGTATATATATCCCTCTGTTTGTCTGTCTATCTCTCGCTCTTGTTTTCTTTCCTTTTCTTTCTGTCTTTCTTTTTCTTTCTCTAACTCTCTCTCTCCCACTCTTACAATATTAATAAAACACACACACAACCACACAATTATGCTCTTTCCTTAAAATGGGAAATAAAAAAAAAATTGAATAAAAAAATTGGTTATCGAAGATACACGAAGCGATATGTTATTATAAGAATAATTACATGCACTGTTCTTCGCTCGCCCTCTATCATTCCTTAAACTTTCAGTAACATTGAAATCAGGGATATTTTTCGCACAAATCAAATACACAGATGGCTTATTCGGAAATTCCCAATGCTTCTGGTTTGTGTGGCATGACGTTCCGTTGTGTATGAACATGAATATGCAAGCAGTATCTGGAAGCCCCGCGTGATGTTGGGGACAAGGCCCGACTTTTTCCATACGATATCCTACTTTATTTTTGTTGGTCTCTGTGACTATAAAGCGACCAGTGTCTGTTGGTTTCGGGTGGTAGGTACGACAATTCGTGGTGTTTACGGGATCAGGGTGTATCTCCATTTGATTAGTAGAGGTCTTGCGTTGTAGTAGCATATAGTAAAAAAAAAAAAAATCTGGTAGTTGTTATCATAGCCTTCGTGTGCCCATCATTTTTTTTTTTTTTTTTTTTTTTTTAAGGGGGGGGTATAGACAATAGGATATCGTTATATGATGTTTAATAGATTACTGTTATTCCACATATGCATTTTCTTGTGTGTAAAATTACTATTATTGTTAGTGGAACCATGGCAAATACCATCTTTTTAATATATTAGTCAAATGATGATCATGATAAGAAAGAGGAAAGAAAGAAAGAAATAATAACACTAGTAATAACCGGTAATGAATTTTGCTTTTTAAAATTTATATTACAGATAAATGACAAGACAAACGAAATCAATCAGAAACTAGATCATCTCTGCATGAATGAAAATGATAATTGATTGGCAAAACCAGATCATCCTCATAACATCTAGATCAAATTACTTAATGGAACAGCTTTTTTTGTGAGACATCAGTTTGTATAAATTTTAATTACTTTTTATATAAATAATTATCAGTAGGGCTAACACCGAATACTGCATCCTCGCTTTACATCAAAAGATTCAGGGAGATATATTTGCATAACATATTTAAATAATGAATAATGATAAAACTAATAATAAAATATAATGACAGGGTAGATATGAAATTTGGGGTTCTCGAATAAAATTTTTTTTATATATCTTCGAAAAAGATTACTTACGGAAAATTACGTTTTTTGTTTCGTTGAATGTGTTCTTCCTGTTACCTCTTTTTTTTTATTATTATCATGATCATTATTAACTTTCTTTCCTGTATTTTTTTAACTTTTATCCTTTTTATTTTTGTTTTTATACCAAAAAGTTTCATAACAGATCCATGTAAAAATGGGAAACAGGCAGTTTCACGTTAACAAAACTTTCCTTTACTTAACGGCAGCATCATTTGTTCGGAAAAATCATAATTTTCATTATTTTTTAAATAGAGTAGTTTTTTTAATCGATTTTAAAAAAAAGGAAACTTTTGGTTTGCCTTTTCCTATGGATCTTGATTGTTTTGTAATAAAGGGATATGCTCAACTGGCATTTTTTTTTTGGAAGAACTAATATTATTATGATAAAGGGTAATCCAACAAGAAAAAAATTATATATTATCATAGGGAAAAAGTTGTAAAGGAAATAGTTTTTACCCCGCGGACTCGACTGGAAATTGGGGGAGTAGACGCACGGTCTTGTGGGTTTTTTGTTTTTGGGTTTAAATTTAGCTTAAGTTTGTTTTAAATCGGTACCCGTTCCAACAGTTATAATATATAAAATTATATTTTGGGTTTTGGGAAATTTATTTCTTTAAATTGGTGTCTAAAAAAAATGGTGTTTGGGAGATGCCCCGAGTGATATTCGAACCAGAGGTTTTTTCTTTTTTTTGATGCAGCAATGACTTTTCTTTTTTTTTAGTTTCTACCAGAAACTTGAGTGCCCAAATTTTTGGTCGGTTAATTGAAGGCCCCAAAAGGTGGTTTTTACATGCATTTTTTATTTTAACTTGTTGGCAGTTGCCCGTGTAATTAACTTGTTAGTAATACAGTGTAACACTACTTGTGTTTTATATTTCCACACTCTTGTTTCTTTTTGAGTTTTTCAAAGGTGAATAAAATACCCCTGTTTTAATGTTAAGTAAATAAGGGTTTAGAAAAACTTAGAAATCATTAAACTATTAAAAATAATAACTATCCTTTGATAAGGATGTTAAAAATTTTAACTTTCCTTTAAAGTTTCAATTAAATTTCTCTGTACCCTTTTGATAAATCCCCTAGTTGGTAAAACAACTCTCCTTAAAGAGCAAGGGAAATGGATTTTTAACAATTAGTATATATTATATGTATAATACATATATATATATAATATAATAATATATAAATATAATATAAAAATTTATTTATTTATTTATCATAATAATACATTGTATTTTTAAAATATAATACATATCATATTCTATTATAAATAACATTTATGTTTTTGTTTTATATATTGTTTATTTTATTTTTATATATTTTATATTAGATATATAAATTGTTCATATAATTATATATTATAATATATTATAATATATATATTATAATATATATATATAAATATAATATATATATTAAAATTATATTATATATATATATATATAATATAATATATATTTAAAATTATTATAACTGCTGGATGGTCCAGTGGATAGAGTACTTCGACTCCGACCCTCGTGGTCGCGAGTTCAATTCCCCGCCACGGCAGTTGTGAAAAAAACCTGCGCTCCGTCTATTGGCTCGACCTGATCTCACAGCGAGAAAACGCATAACGCCTTGAGAAACAAAAGAGGGGTGTGGTTGAAATCCCGCCCTGGGAAAAAATTCGCACACCCAACAAAGGTTTTTTGGGAAAGGGGATCCTCGGTGGGCGGGGCTGCCAAAAAGCCCCTCAATAATAATTGGGAAGGCCTAGATCCCGCAGTGGGAAAAAATGGGTTAACAAACAAAAAAAATATATATATATATTATAATATATATATATATATATATAAAATATATTATTTTATGTATATATTATATATACATATTAATTTATTTTTAAAATTATAATATATAGAAATATATATATATATATATATATATATTATATATATAATTATAATATAAAATATTATATATTTATATATATATAATATATATATATATATGTGTGTGTGTGTGTGTGTGTGTTATTTCCTATTCTATGTATTATCATGGATTATGTTCGTTATTTTGATGCCGAAGTTCTAACGTTCGGAAGTTTATTTAGTCTAACATTATTCAGTTCCCAAAGGTGCCGGATTTAGAAGACTGAACTTGAAGCTACTGTTCTTGTTGTTCTTGTTGTTCTTGTTCTTGTTTTTGTTGTTCTTGTTTTTGTTCTTGTTCTTGCTGCTGTTGCTGCTACTGCTGCTATTATTATTATCATTATTATTAGTAGTACTTTTATTATTATCATTATTTTTAATAATGTTTAAAAATAAATTTTTTACATTATTATTATTATTATTATTATTATCAGAATGTGACATCATGTGTTAGTTTCATTTCCCTTTTCTGATTCTAGTAGAGTTAAACTTTTGCAATTTCAAACTTCGATACATAGTTCTACTATTGTCTTTGTTTACATACGTTTTACAGAGAACGTCAGTGGATTGTGCTGTCGGTCATGGTATATGTTTTATAAAAAGTATTACAAAGTGTTTTATTTTCTCTTTTTTTTCTTCCTTTGTTCTTTAATTTCTAAGGAAAAAAGACTCGGTTTTTGAAAGTGATAAGAATTTGCCCCAGAAACCCAATACGTGTGTGAGAAGAGCATTATACTGTAACTATTGAATCCCGAATCAGTAACGAATTTCTTTGATCTGAACCGACCAAAGACTCGATCATTCTCCTATGAATGAAAATGAAGTCGGAGTGGAAAATTCTTTCCCAGTTTTTGTACATATCATTCTTAAATGAATCGCCTTTGGAGATAATATATATTAGCCGGCATCTATAAACACCTGCGTTTATATACATACACGCACACGCGCACACATAAAAGGGAAACATACACAACACACACACACCACAACACACACACACACACACACACACACACACAACACACCACACCATATATAAATATATATATTAAAATATATTATATAAATTTTATATATTATACAGAGAGAGAGATACATATATACATATAATATATTTATGTGTGATTATTATTCGTAGTGAAAAGAACTACATTATTACTACCATTACACAATACTTTTGATCGTGTAGGAATCTCTTGCTACGTGATGGCTGTGAAGATACCAACTGGTTCTAGAAAAAAAAGAAATACTCATGCTTGTTTGTTTTACTTCTTTTACTATATTTATAATGGTAACTATGCAAAAAAAATATTATCATTATCATTTTTATATTATTATCATTAACATTATTACTATGTTATCCTTGTTATTATCATTATCAACATTATTACATATCATCGTTATGGTTACCATTATCACTATTATTACTATATTATCATTATCACTATAATTACTATATTATCATTATCACTATCATGTGGAAAATAAAAGAAATTGTAATATATTAATATCTGTGAAGCTTTCCTCGAAGGATCACTTGTTGCTTATCAAAAGGTATTCGAATGAATTGCTGTAACTTTATACTTCAACGGTATTTATTCATCTGCCTTCTGGTAAATTCCAAAAATACATGTAGTACATTTATTATTTTTGTAAATTCTTGTTTCTTTATTGAAAATAATCATAAACAGTCTCTTACAAGTTCAAAGATAAAATCAGACGATAATTTATCCCCCCTTTTATTACGTTTTATTGACTCCTTTGACCCTAAAAATACCTCTTTGTTTGTTTTTATAACATTTTCACATGCGTTTCATCATAAATGTTCTTTAAAATACCCCTTAAATGGCCAAATGAAAAGTTACAAAATAAAATACTTGAAGTATATGATAATTTACTAGTTAGATGACGAGCTGAATGAACATGTTGGCAAGCCTGTGTGGGCGGAGATTAAACTTGAAATCACTTGAAATTCAATGGCAATAAAAATAATGGTAATAATAATAAAAGAAAATGCAGATAAGGACGCTGCAGATAAAGCCGTCTGTTCTCTCTCTCTCTCTTTCCCTTTCTCTTTCTCTTTCTCTTTCTCTTATCTTCTCTTCTCTCTTTCTCTCTCTTTCCCTCCCCCTTTCTCTTTCTCTTTCTTCTTTCTTTCTCTTTCTCTTTTTCCTTTCTCTTTCTCTTTCTCTAGCAGTAAATTCTATTACCTTCTATATCCTTTTCGAAAAACCGCGTTTACTCCTCATTCCGTGGGATTTTTGTGATTTTGCGTTTTAAATTACAGCAATTTGATAACTTTGCAAATAGGCAGAGTTGACTCGCTGCCGTTAGAGAATGTCTTAATATGTTGATTTGTATAAAGAAGGAACATATATATAGTTAAATTTTTAATTTTTTTTAATTATTAAATTACTTAATAATGTTTGATTTTTCAAAAATAACAGTAAAATTGGTAAAGTAATTATACAGATATGTTGACATTAAAAATAAATTATGCAGTATAAGTAAACCGATATTATCATGCCAATAAAATAATAGGGAAATATACCGATA
>NC_051427.1:13294774-13333576 GCF_015228065.2 Penaeus monodon | reverse complement strand
CAATTATTGTATTTGATGAAAAAATTGAAGTATATAAGAAATTACAATATATAAAATATATACATAAACACACAAAATAATATAACAATCATAATAAATCTATATATATAATATAATATATATATATATGTATATAGTTCAATTTTCAAAATACAAATGGCCTTATTGAAGAACAAAATTGCCTTCCTTTTGGAATATGGTCCAAGACTTAAAATTCAAAATTAAGCAGGGAAAACCCAAAGTCGAAAAAAAGATCTGAAAACGAGTTTCTCTACGTTAGTCAAAAGACTCGATCGCTTCGGGATGTATGAATTCAACTGAAGTCACAAAGGGAAATGCAAATCGCCAGTCTTTATCATTTTCAAGGCAGGTGATCAGCTCCTGTGCATTTATCTCTAAATGGAATAGAATTACACCAGTGTGTTTGCTCATTTGTTTATTTCTTTCTCTTGTATATATAATTTTCTATTTTCTACCTTTTTTCTATGCATGCCGCGAGATTAATAAATACAGATACATATGGATACCATTATCATCATCATCAGCCTGAACCAATCCATTGCAGGACTGAGGCCTCTCCCAATCTTTTCCAACTATATATACATAATATATATATATTTATATATACATATACATATATACATATATATACATATATGTATATATATATATATACATAGTATATACATAAATACATATATATATATATATATATATATATATATATATATATATATATATATATTTATATGCATATATATGTATATATATATGCACACATACATATATATGTGCTTATTTATACATATACATACATATACCTATATATTTTTTTCTTTTCTTTCTCTGGTTATGCTCTAGGTTCATGTATCGCATCAGACTGCAATGGCAACCCATTTCAAAGAGTAAATACCAGTTTCAGACAGGAGAGTGTTGTCAGTATAATATCAGGTACACAACATCTGGCGCTTGTCTTTCCGAGGTGTACTAGTTTTCGTGAATATAGTCTTTTCTAAATATCTATTTATTGATGAGTAAAAAATCATGGGTGAAGCCACACTATCTAGCAAGTTTGTAAACACACACACACACACACACACACACACTCAAAGATACAAACACATACATTCACTCAAACAAATAAACAATCACATAAACACATACACAGGCAAATAAACATATAGACACTCAAACATAACCAAACACACATAAACAAACACACAATCAAACAACCAACCAGCCAACCAAACTCACACACAATCAAACAACAAAACTAACACATGCACCCAAGCAAATAACTAACCAACCAACCAACAAAAAGCAAACACCCACACCCACACACACACACACCCACACCCGCACCCACATCCACACCCACACACACGCACGCAGGTATACTGTATATACAAACCGCACGAGAAGCAGACGTAGAACAGGGCCCTCACTCGGAGCCGAGATGCCCTCACCTAATTGCGTGTATTTATGGAGTCGAGAAGAGCCATCAGCTGCAAATGCCAAGAGCAATAAGCAGCAATATAGCTTTCCAATTAGGCAAAGCGCCATGCGATAAGAGGGCACTGCTTGATTTCACTTTTATTTGCTTTATTCTTCGTTTTGAAAGCAGACACGTGGGTTGGTTAGCTGAAGCGGCAATGATGTAAAATGGTAATTCAGATTAACATTTACAGTAATCGATATGTGTGTATTTATGTATATATGTAATTAAATGTTTAGATATATAAACAAAGGAATATACACACACATTCATAAATATGTATAAACATATATGTATGTAAACATATATGTACAATTATGGTTATATATAATTTTCTTTTCACTTTTTCTCTCTCTTTTTTTCTTTCCTTTTTCTTTACCATTACACACATTAACGTCAAAAATGTTGGAGCTGATGTAGGATTTTTCTCGCACTCGAAACGAAAGCATCTGAAAGGTCTGGTTATGACCTCAATTTCTATCTGTCTACGGTGCGTCTAGTCTCACGAAAAGAAAATTTGGCAACTTACTCCGGAATCTGGAGTATTAGGACTCACCTTCTCTCTTGCACTCATTTATTTTCTTCTTTTTTTTCTAATTAGCTGACAGATAATAGTTATACCTACATTTCTATTGTTTTATTATTATTATTTATTTAAACATATATTTATTACTTTGTACCACTTTATTACCTTTTCTTTCTCATAAGAGACTCAACGAATCGGAGTGTTTCAAAGACTAGCAGAAGTTGCTAGTTATTCCTTTTCTGAGACAGGACGTACTATCAGTATTGCCATTCTACCGATTTTCCCGCTAGATCTAGAGGTTTTAAGACATGATCTAGCTTTTTTTTTACCTATATTTAATGATTTTCAATGTTTTTTTAGGGGCAAAAGGAAGAACTTTTACTCAAATGTCTAGTGGTTTTTAAAGTTCAGTCTAGCGGTTTTTAAAGTCCAGTCTAGCGGTTTTTAAAGTCCAGTCTAGCGGTTTTATGAATTTGTCAGTATGGCGCTGTAACGTTCACTGCATACGTCGTTGATTACTTTACACTAAAACAAACAGAAAATGTTGTTTCTCTGTAATTATTGCATAAAAATTGCTGTTTATATTTTATTTATTTTTTTTAAATGTTTATTTTGTTTCTTTTGTTAAATCGAGCAATAAAAGTGATTTTTATTATTTTTTTCAGAATTTAATTTCAAATGCGAATGTTATTACTCTTTTATAGTGAAATATTGAATGCAATTTAGCCCAATTTTTCACCCATATTTATCGGTCAATCTCCTCGTTTGACAGTTTTTTTTTATTCTAAAAAAAAGTAGGATTTACTTTTGCAAAGAAATTAATTACGCATGCACTCTTTGCAACTCCGTGAAAATGAAAGAGAGAGAGATAGATAGATAGATAGAGATAGAGAGAGAGAGAGAGAGAGAGAGAGAGAGAGAGAGAGAGAGAGAGAGAGAGAGAGAGAGAGAAGAGAGAGAGAGAGAGAGAGAAGGGGAGAGGAAAAGAAGGACAGAGAGAGAAAACGGAAAGAGAGAGATTATGCTGTTTGAATATAAGAACGATGAGAAAAGGGATACGAAAAAAACGGAAATAATGATAAAAAATAAAAATGAAACTAATGCAATAAATATGAAATAAAAGATAAGGAATAAGTAAAAACAAAGAAAAATGGTAAAGGATAAAGAAAAAGAGGACAAAAGCGAGTTAGAAAAAGAAACGATGAGTAAAGATGAAAAGAAAGAGAAGAAGTGATAGAAGGCGAGAAAAATGTGAGAACACGAATGAAAAAAACAAGAAGAAACGGAGTAAATATAAGGAAAGAGATAATAATAATAATATAAAATGGAGGAGGAGGCATAGTGAAGTGGTAGAGCGCTGGTATTGCAATCGCTGGTCTTGCAATCCCCCGACCGCCTCTCTCAGTCGACTCATTTATCATTTATTATCTTTGTTTCTTTATCTGTAATTCTCTTTAGTCATTATCTCTATTTTTCTTTCTCTTTACATCTCTCTCTCTCTCTCTCTCTCTCTCTCTCTCTCTCTCTCTCTCTCTCTCTCTCTCTCTCTCTCGTACATAGGTACACATAGAAAACAACAACAAAAACCTCTTTAAAATCTGTAATAGCGTGAAAGTTGTGACTTTGTACCTAACTGTTATTCATTTTTCCACGCCATAAGAGGGGTAAAGTTTTTAACAAAAAACGCCCCACGTTATAGTTTGTTATATGTAAAACGCATCTTATCACACACGCACATGTGTGCACACACACAAGTATATATATATATATATATATATATATATATATATATATATATATATATATATATATATATATATACGTATACACACACACACACACACACACACACACACACACAAACACGCTATACTTCTCAATATTAGAAACTCTCTAAGCAAATGGATAAGGAAAACAGACACTGGAATACTGCAAAACAAGAGAGAGAAAGACGAAAATCTGGCAATATGGAAATATACTAACCCTTTCCTACACTTGGACTTAGATTCTACTGCAGAAGCCATGCCTTTCCTTTTATTTCAGAATCTAATGCTAAAATCTAACTTAAACTTCACCTACGATTATCCTTATATTTTGTGTGAAAATCCGGCTCTTATCTTTGTCTTTTATTTGAATTTATAGTGAAGACATTTTCATTCCCAAATGTTAGTTTACATTTTTGCCATGTTATAACTTCGCAAACTTGAGTGTCCTCTCGCTCTTTGATAAAAATCATGTTATTTGGATTCTATTTATTCCCTCTATGTTATGTTAATTTCTTATCATTCAAGCAACTAGTCCCTTTTTTTTTTTTTTTTTTTTTTTTTTAACTGTAGCGCCTTTTATGACCTATTAACTCATATTACTAATTCGCGGATAATTGATTGAACTGATGTTGCCTTTGTCTTAATACATTTTTTTTTGTTTGATCTTCATTGACAAAATCCTAGAAAAAAATCACTGTGTCATCTCATGTTCCTTTTCGTTTTCTCATAAATATTTTTATTCCTTTTCGTGTTTATCTTCATCTACGTTGCTTTGCATTGTGACATCCTTCGTTCTCCTCCTACGTGGTTTGATTATCTGTAAAGACATACACAAACATAGTAACGTGTACACAAAAATGAAAATGAAAACGGCCACGATAAAAAAAAAAAAAATTTAACGTAAGGTTTCG
Organism: Penaeus monodon; assembly: GCF_015228065.2. Classification (NCBI taxonomy): domain Eukaryota; kingdom Metazoa; phylum Arthropoda; class Malacostraca; order Decapoda; family Penaeidae; genus Penaeus; species Penaeus monodon. Next base: position 13,328,878 of record NC_051427.1, on the reverse strand, counting down.
AACTCGTCACGAATTCCTAATCAGACCGAAATGGATTCTCTGTCTTGTCTTGTACTGTGTTGCATCTTCCTCTCCTCCCCGCTCCTCTTGCATAAGTAACGGCCTCACCTACCTTGTGTTGCACTTTTCTTATTCCCTCTCCACTTACGTGCCTCCCTCACTTGCCCTGTGTTGCACCGTGTTGCTATACCCCCCCCCCCCTTCCTATTTACCTTCCTCGCCTGCTCTGTGTTGCACCGTGTTGCTATACCCCCTCCCTCCTACCTACCTTCCTCACCCGCCCTGTGTTGCACCATGTTGTTATACCCCCCCCCCTACCTACCCACCTCACCTGGCCTGTGTTGCTATACCCCCCCTTTCCTATTTACATTCCTCACCTGCCTTGTGTTGTACCGTGTTGCTATAACCCCCCCCACACTTATCTTACCGAGCTGATATACCCATCCTACTGACCTCCTACTGCCCTGTATACCCTCCTTATCCTTCTACTGACCTTCCTCACTTACCCTACACCTTTTTGCACCCCCCTCCCCCCTCTCTTCTCTCCTCTTACAAATGTACTTTCCTTGGCTTTCCTTGCACCGTATTGCTTTTTCATTTCCTTCTTCCCTTCTTCTCCTTGTGGAATCATGTCAAGCAAATTGCAAATAGAACAACGAAGGGGAAAAAAAACAGGACAAGAAAACATATATCATATTCCTGAAGAGAATTCCAAAATTCTTATCATGCCGTTTCTTCTCTCTCTCTCTCTCTCTTTTTTTTTTTTTTTTTTTTTTTTTTTTTTTTAGTAATTATATTTTCTGCCAATGTGTCCGTAGTTTAATTTGGTAATCTCCGTCCGTCTATTATCTTGTTATTATCAACCGCAAAATATCCGTATCACATTCAGAAACTATCTCAAACATTTTTTTTTACTGTTCTCTATCCTTCCCCTTTTTCCTGGAAACGTGTAGATACTTTGAGCAAAAACGTTTTCCAAAGTTCTTTCGAAAATATATTTTTTGAAGTTTTATTTAGTTTCTCTCTTCTGGCTGTGATATCTAGAATTTATATGTATGTATATATGTTGGAAAAAAAAGAAGAAAAGTAAGAAGAGAAAGAGAAAGAAAAAGAAAAAGACGAAGAAGAAGAAAAAAAGAAAAAGGAAAAGGAAAAGAAAGAAAAAAAAAAAACGAAAAAAAAGAAAAAGAAAAAAAGAAAAAGAAGAAAACGACCAGGAAAAAAAGAGAAACAACCCCCTCAAACACACACACACACACACACACACACACGCACACACACACACACACACACACACACAAAAGTTGACCACAGAGCGATCGGGTCGGATATTCTGCTTCAGAGAGATTTTCTACTGCTTCCTCCACGATATCGGACACCCTTCTCCTGAGAACTTCCTGTTGTCACGGAGAGAGAGAGAGAGAGAGAAAGAGAGAAAGAGAGAGAGAGAGAGAGAGAGAGAGAGAGAGAGAGAGAGAGAGAGAAGAGAGGAGAGAGAGAGAGAGAAGAGAGAGAGAGAAGAGAGAGAGAGAGAGAGAGAGAGAGAGAGAGAGAGAGAGAGAGAGAGAGAGAGAGAGAGAGAGAGAGGAGAAGAGAGAAGGAGAGAGAGAGAGAAGAGAGGAGAGAGAGAGAGAGAGAGAGAGAGAAGAAGGAGAAGAGAGAGAGAGAGAGAGAGAGAGAGAGAGAGAGAGAGAGAGAGAGAAGAGAGAGAGAGAGAGGGAGAGAGAAATTCCCTCGACAAGACATGAGGCGCCTCTAGCTTAGTTTATGCGACGGGATGGAATAAAGATAAAACGTTTATTTGTGACGTTACTGGCAGCAGAGGCAAACGTTTCTGTTAACGTTTGTACTGAAGGCGAGGAAATGGGTAATTTTGCTGGTGATTCCGGGGGTCTTTGAGCGCTGCGGTTGTGACGTCATCATAGCTTCTGTCATTTTCATTATGACCTTGAGTTATTGTCGTTGTTATTTCTTGTATCGTTGTTGTTGTTGTTGTTGTTGTTATTAGTGATATCATGATTATCGTCGTTATCATCTTTATAAACAGTATTATTATCAAATATCATTTTGATTTTCGAGTATCATCATTATCATTGTAATAATTTTCATCGTGATAATCATTATCGTCTTCATCATTATCATTATTGTTATTGCTATCATTCTTATTTTCGTTATCGATGTTGCCATTGCCATTATCGTTACAATTATCTATATTATTACCGCTATTACTGCTATTATTACCTTTATCATCATCATCTTCATCGTCATCGTCATCGTCATCGTCATCGTCATCCTCATCCTCCCAGGCATTATCATTATCATTATGATTTTCTATTTATTGCATCTGTTGCTTCCATCATCCTAATGAGGAGAATATTAACATAATTATAAATAACATCCACATTTTAATCATCCCAAACCAACACACGGCAACCTAATATCATTAATTTTTAATTATTTTTTTCTTCCCTATTATTTCCTTTTATTTCTAATTCACTCCATTTATAGTTTCCCAACGAATGCCGGAAATAGAAAAAGCAGAAAAGATAATTGCAAATATCTAGCAGTGTTGTTCCGTTTCTGCTGGAGGCGAGTTAGTGGCCAATATTGCAGGAGATTCGCACAGAATTGCAACACTGCAGTAATGGCATTGCTTGGGGTTTTATCCTTTTTTGTAGATGTATATATATATAATATATATATATATATATATATATATATATATATATATATATATATATATATATATATATATATATATACGGTGTGTGTGTGTGTGTGTGTGTGTGTGTGTGTGTGCACGTGTGTGTGCATGAAAAAGGAAAACAGTCACAATAAGAAATGTTAATTAGAAAATTGCCTAATTTCTTGGATGACCTTACTCCGTCGCTCGTAAGCAAAGCCTTCGCCAGACTCTTCGACCTTGACCCTCCTCCTGAGACCTGATTCAGCTCTTGTTCGTCTGCCTCTTTATCAACATATAATCTTGTCAAAATTCGCTCCCTGTATCCATTTCGGTTAATTACTCGTCTGACGAGGAACATTACGATTTTCAGCTCTCGTTGTGGCTGTTTTGCTTTTCATCTTTGCGTACGCGTTACTGTGTTTGTTTGTATATATATATATATATATATATATATATATATATATATGTATATATATATGTATATATATATGTATATATAAATGCATACATATATAAAAAATATATAATGCATACATATATATGTATGTATATATATGTATATATATATATATATGCATACATATATATGTATGTGTGTATATATAAATGTATGTATATACATGTAAATATATATATTAAACACGCACACACACACACAAACACAAACACACACACACACACACACACACACACACACACACAAACACACACATATCCCTATCTACAACATGTGTGTTTTTGTGTGGAAGCATATATTAGTATTAATGATAATAAACAACAATAATAATGAAAATAATGAAAATGCATTGTCACGACACACTGTAATGACATCCATTATATACTTTGTATATAAAATCGATAGAAAATAAACACTATTCTTTGGAGGCCCGCAATTGTTTACTGAAATTAAATATGAAATACACACAGAGTCCCGAGGGTTTTGAAGTGGAAACAAATAAATGGTTATTTGCGACTATTTCAGAATTTCACAGCAGGCAATCATGCATTAATAAATATCTCATTTTTGTGGCCATTTGGGTATAGGAGAGATGTGTTAATTCTTATTGCAACGTTGAAATTCATGGATTTCTGATGTCATTTGCAAGATCGTTGGGAAAAGTTTATGTGAGAGTTGTGCTCATGCAGCGTATTTGTATTTACAGAGCTACAAACACACACACACACACACACACGCACACACACACACACACACACACACACACACACACACACACACACACACACACACACACACACACACACATACACAAACCCATACCTATAACATGTGTTTTTGTGTGCAAGCATATGTATACTAAATCACTTTATCAATTAAAAATCCCAGAATGTTAAAAAGGCACAAATATTTATCAAAACATATTGAAATGAAAACTTACATCATAGCGGAAGTATATTAATATTCCTGCTATTTTCCTATTTATTCTGGCTTTTTATTTTCATTTAATCCAGTCAAATCATTTCAGATTATTTATATTTTTTGAAACGCTTTTACTTGCATGGAATGTATTCAATAATGATTAAATTTAATTTAGTCCTTCATGCATATTCACTCACACACACAAACACGCACATACAAACAAACGCATACACACCAATACTCAAAAAAAAAAAAACATACAAAAACAGACATATGCACAAATACACATACCAATACACACATAAACTCTCACACCCAAACGCAAACACCAACAAACAAACACACACGAACACATACACGAACATAAACAATAACACAAACACAACCTCTACCCCCGGTGATCAAATACCCAACAGACACAGACCGTAATTACCCATTAGTCGAACGAGTGAAATGTGGCACAGAGGAAAAAAAAATCGTTTCAAAGCTTCGCATAGCTAGAGCTCTGTTTTCCCATGACCACAGAGGAACGGGTTAAGTGTAGTGTATCCAAAAGAGGACGGTTTAACATAGGATAGGTGTAACCAATGTAACCAGTTAATGTAAGAAAGGTATAGTCAAAGTGATCAACAAATGGTTTCAAGTACAAGTGTAGCCAATGGGAGACAGTTTAACATAGGAAAGGTGTGCCAAATTACGATGAATATATCCAAAAGGGCCGATCATATAGCTTAAAAAAAAGACAATTATAAACTAAAGGTAGTGGGCTACACAGCTTAAAGACGATATCCAAAGAGACCGATAAATAGCTTAGTGTAGGAGAAGCTTGGCTAAAGGGGAGACGGCTTAACATTTGATAAAGTGCCGCCCATGTGACCTACAGAAGGCTTAAAGTAGGCCGAGTGTAGCCAGGGGACAGAAAGCACACGGCTGGTTCTGAGTTAAGAGGGAAATCTGTATTCGGGGAGAGTGATTCGGGAAATGGCAGGCGTGAGGAGAGGGGGGCGTAATGGAAAGAAGATGTTGCAAATAAAAGAAGCTGGGAATTTGATAAGAGGAAAAAGAGAGAAGGAGCGGCGAAGGAGGTAAGCAAGGGAAAGAGGAAATGAAAGAGGACGGGAATGAGGTACGAAAAGAAGGGAGAGAGGGAAGGGGAGAGATAGATAAAGAGAGAGAAAGAGAGAGAGAGGAGAGGGGAGTGGGAAGAGAGAGAGAGAGAGAGAGAGAGAGAGAGAGAGAGAGAGAGAGAGAGAGAGAGACATGGAAAATAATCCGAAAAAAAACGTAAATGTAAAGAGAGAAGATACAAACAGGATAACAAGCCCGAAAGACAGACAGATATATAGCTTTATTTCTCGCGTATCCTTTTCTTCCGCTCTTAGAATGCAATGTCGCGATTGTCGATTGAGTTTCTCGCCGATTTTCCCCCTCAAAGAAACTCCTCCAAGATGACCTATTTCTGTCTTTCTCCTGCCTTCGAACGGATCTATTTCTCCCCCTCCTCCCCCCTCTTTCTCCCGTCTTCCTACAGCTGATCCGCACACGGGAGGAAACCAATTTCTTTCTCCTCTAAAGAAAGGTTCTCCTCACGACCTCTTCTCGCTTCCCTGTTCTAGCTAACTTATCTACGAAGTTATTTGACTTCAGACTCTCTCGCCTCGCTTCGCTCACGGCTCCTCGGCGCTCCAGACTGTTCGGGCGTGGGGGTGGGGTTGGGGTGGGGGTGTGGGTGGGGGCGTCTGCGCTTCCTCGTCTCGAGTTCTTTCGTAATTCGCTTTTTTTTCTTTTGAATTCATTTATTTATTTTGCACATTGTCGTCCCTCACTCTTCTCTCCATACCGAAAGTTTAGAGACATTTGCATACATTTATAAAGAAAATTAAGCTAGTAAAACTGATTCACATTATTTATTATTTTATTATATATATATTATTATATATATATATATATATATATATATATATATATATATATATATATATATATATATATATATATATATATAATGTCTACACATGCATGGGATTTAGAAGCCGAAGAAAAGTATCAAGTTATATTCTTGTGTGAATTTGTGATAAAACAATATATATAATATATATATATTATATATATATATTATATATATATATATATATATATACAATATACAATTATACATTATACATATATACAATATATATATATATATAATATATATATATATATAATATATATATATATAAAATATATATATATATATATATATATATATATATATATATATATATATATATATATATATATATATATATTATATATATACATATATATTCACACAAAGAGGTGTATAGATATGTATATATGTATATATACACATATATTAACTATGTAAACCACAGTGAAAGCCTTACTAAAAGTAACAATAAGGCTTTAGAAAAAAATCTTAATCAATTCAGGTAAATGTAATACCAACTCCATCTTCTCTGTCAGAAAGCAGTAGTAATACACCATGAAATATTTCGAAACATACTAACAACCCTGGAGAAACACTACCAAAATTACCACAGCGAAGGACCACTCTGCCAAGAAAATATTTACAAATCACAAAGGCACAATAATCCAGCGTCCGCCCCCCCCCTACACAGCCCGGCTATTAGGGGATGGACAAAATTACACTGTGGTTATTAAATCATAGTCAGACTTTCAAGAAAACGAAATATAACAATGAAGAATCCTTAGTAATTGTAAAAATGCTTTAACATAAAACACATACCAACTTCCGGTTAAAATTTGAGTTTGAGTTCTGTTTCACGATATAAACACACACACATACACACACACATACACACACACTCACACACACAAACACACACAAACACACGTATATATATATACACACACACAGGAAAATGTAAAGAAAGCATCGGGACAAAATGAAAAAGAAACAATCCTCATCTTTGAACACACGAAAATAAAAAGATTATTTCTCTCTCTTGTTTCGAGCTGCCACTGTTATTAACGAACGACAGGTTTACGGCCCACACGTTGTATATCTTGCCACTTTGTTACTAGGAAGGGGAAGGAAGGGAGGAAGGGTAGGGAGAGGGGGAGGAAAGGAAGGAGGGAGAAGAGGGACAGGAGGCAGGGAGGGAGTGAGAGGAGGAAGGGGAGAGAGAGGGGTGAAAAGGGGTAAGGATGGAGGGAAGAAGGGAGAGAGGGAAGTGGGAGAGGAAAGGAGGGTGGGAGAGAGAGGGGGGAGGGGCAAGGAGGGAAGGAGGGAAGGAGAACGGTCAGGAGGATAAGGAGGGAAGAAAGGAAGGAGAAGAGAGAGAGGGAGGAGGGTAGGCAGGAAAGGGGGGTAACCAGAATGAAAGGGAGGGAGGAGTGAGTGAAGGTTGAAAAAATCGTGGAGAGGAATAAGGGAAAATAGAAAGCGAGGAAAGAGGAAGAACGTAAGGAGGAAGAAAAGACAGGGAGGTAGGGAGAGAAGAGAAGAATGGAAGTGGACGAGAATAAAAGAATGGAAAGAGGTTAGGAAGGAGGGAAGGGAAAAATAGGAAAGAGCGAAGAAGGGGAAAGAGAGGGAGGGAGGGAAGGGCATAGAGGATGGTAAGGGAGAGAGAGAAATTTAAGAAGAACCAAAAGGAAAAGGATGTGAAGCCATTAAGTCACTCGGGGATGGAAGGAGGGGGGGGGGAGCAAGGAAGGTAAGGAAGCAGTGAGATAGGAAGAGGGGAAGCGGGGGAGAAAGGAGAGAGGAAGGAAAAGGGGAGGTAGGGAGGCAGTGAAAAAGGGAAGGAGGCGAATCAAAGAGAGAGGACCGTACCTGAGATACTTACTCTATTATTCTTACTGACAATATATATATATATATATATATATATATATATATATATATATATATACATATATATATATAATTATATATATATATATATATATATATATATATATATATATATATATATATATATATATATATATATATATATATATATATATATATATATATATACACACACATACGTATATTTGCGTGTGTGTATGTGTATGTTTTTTTTACCGTTTATCTATTCAATTAGTTGTGTGATAAAGCCCTGTTTGCATAACGCATTTTATCTTCAAAGAGTTCTTTGAGCGTCAGCAATATACAATCCAATAGTTAATACATTTTTTTTTTCAGAATTGCCAGCAATTCGCACGTGCTAGGAAATGTTGCACGCAACTGTAGGGAAGCTATTATCATTTTCATTATCAATATCATTATTGCTGTTATTATCATTATTGTTATTGTTATCAATATTATCATTATGATTATTGTTATTGTGTTTATCATCATTTTCAATATTGTTATTATTATCATCATAAGTATTATTATTATTCATATTGCTATTACTATCGTCATTATTATTATCATCATTATCATTGTTATTATTATTATCATCATTATCATAACTATTATAATTATTATTGCAATTATTACTATTACTTTTCCTATTAGTATCACGATAATGATAATGATAATAGTAATACTAATAACAGCAATGCTAATGCTAATGCTAATGCTAATGCTAATAATAATAATAATAATAATAATAATAATAATAATAATAATAATAATAATAATAATAATAATGATAATAATAATAATAATGATAATAATAATAATAATGATAATAATAATGATATTCATTATCATTTTTATTGCCATTATCATTATTTCAATCTATGTTATTATTATTATCACTGTCATAATCATTTTCATTATTACTTTCATTTATGTTATCATTATCATTGTTATTATTGTCATTATTATGATGATTATTATCATTATCTTTATCATTTTCATTTTCATTATTGATATCATTATCATCATTATTATCATTATTATTAGTAGTATTATTATCATTATTGTTATTATCATTATTAATGCTATTTTTATTGATATTATCATTGCTATTATTATTATCATAATCATCCTCAGCCTTATTTGATCATTGCTATTGTTATCATAATCATTATTATTATTACTATTTTATTATCATTATCACTTTTGTTATTATTTTGTCGTATTTATCATTATTATCGTTATCATTATCGTCATCATCATCAACATCATGCTCTTATTATTATCTTATTTTTATAATTGCTATCATCATCATCATCATCATTACGATTATGATTATCATTAACATTATTACTATCATTATCATTTATTATTATTGTTATTATCATTGCCATGAATATAATCATCCTTATTATCATTATCATTATGTATACACTTATTATCATCATTACCATTATCATGATTGTTAATATTATTATCATTATCCCTATAATCATTATCTTAATTGTTATTACCATTATCATCCTCATTACTATCATCATCATCCTCATTATCGTAATTAATTTTATCATGACTGGGATGATTTTATGATTGTGATTACTAAGATGACGATGATTATCATTATCATTGTGAATATCATTATTGTTATAATGATCAACATTATTATTTCCTTATGTTTATGATTAACATTATCATCATTATCTATACAATTATTATTATCACTATAATTCTATAATTCTCGTTAAGTATAACAAGAATCATTATTATCACAACCCTAAAAATCATTATCATTGTTGTCATCATTGTTACTATTATCATCATCATATATCATCGTTATCTTCATCAACAGAAACACGACAACCCGTATCTTCATTCTTTCCATCATTATTGTGATGAAGATGGTGATAATGACTGTGAAGATGAAGATGGTGATTAAGAGGAGGAGAAGGAAAAAGATAAATGTTGAAATCTTTGGTTCGTCATTAATTGAAATTAATGGACCACACATTTAAAAGGTGTAATCCCCAGAGTCCGAAAGAAGGAGGAAATACCAACCTAACCGTATTGTCAAAACACTTGTTATATCATAAAACTTATTTGAATATAGCAAAATTTTGTGGTAAGAGTTTTTAAAATTAATTAGTTAATAGTTAGATAGACTAATGATTGCTGGATTTGAGTATTTTGGGTGGAGAGAGTAACGGTACAGCGAGATTGAGGTTTGTCAGCATTGGCCCTACTTCAGAGAAACTGGCAGTCTCCTCTTGTTCAGGTCAGTAAAGAAAAGCTAGACAACTAACGTTAATCTTGGATGAATATCATAGGTTAGGGATAAATGGACTGTTATAAAAGCTTTCTTTGTTTTAGAAATAGAGTAATCAGACGCTGTCTTCGTGTTCAAAGAAAGGAGAGTAACTGGCTCAACGGCTACTGTTTCCCCGCCATTTTTTTTTTCTCGTGCCCCGGAATTAATGTGAAAGAATAGTGTAAAAAATGGAGGCTCGTCGTAGGTGACAACACCGTAATATAAAATATCAGTGATACGCCAAAGAAAGGGTAACAAAACAGCAGAGACTTGAGGCAAAGTTTGTTTGTTTTTTGATCTGCTGGGAATATGCATCTTGTGTTATTTAATTTATTTGTCTCCTTGTTTTGTTGAAGAGAATGTTTATTTTCCATTCGAGTAACCAGCTACCACTGGGAGAAAATAACCCCGTCTGCCACTAGTACAATACATATAGTGAATACAATCACATATATATTGATTGGCGAAGACCCAGGGGGAACCTATCATAGAGATTTTAGAACAGGGGAACAAATGTTTTGTGAAGTGTAAAGAATAAATCTATAATATCGTGTGAATATTTTTGACCAATAATTATTAACTCCCTTTGATATACAGAGAGGAAAATCATGTTTCCCTACGGTCCTCGTAACTGCGAGAAGAGGAGAGAGAAGAGAGAAAAGAGGAGAGAGAAGAGAGAAGAAAGAGAAGAGAGAGAAGAGAGAGAAGAGAGAAGAGAGAAGGAAGAGAGAGAAAAGAAAAGAAGAAAGAGAGAAGAAGAAAGAGAGAAGAGAGAAAGAAAAGAGGAGAAAGAGAGGAAGAGAGAAGACAAGAGAAGAGAAGAGAAGAGAAAAAAGAAGAGAAGAGAAGAGAGAAGAAAAAGAGAGAAGAGAGAGAGAGAGAGAGAGAGAAGAGAGAGAGAGAGAGAGAGAGAGATGAGTAGAGAGAGAGAGAGAGAGAAGAGAGAGAGAGAAAGAGAGAGGAGAGAGAGAAGCGAGAGAGAGAGAGAGAGAGAGAGAGAGAGAGAAGAGAGATAGAGAGAGAGGAGAGAGAGAGAGAGAGAAGAGGAGAGAGAGAGAGAGAGAGGAGAGAGGAGAAAGAAGAAGAGAGAGAAAAAGAGAGAGAGAGAGAGAGAGAGAGAGAGACGAGGAGAGAGAGAGAGAGAGAGAGAGAGAGAGAGAGAGAGAAGAGAGAGAGGGGAGAGAGAGAGAGAGAGGGGAGAAGGGCAGAGAACAGAAGAGAATAGAAGACAGAGAGATAAAAATGTGGTAGATAGAGACAGAGCTTATGCACTGCAACCAAATGAACAAATAAAGAATGAAAGAGAGAGACAAAAATACTTAACTTATAGACCAATAGAGTGGCTTATAGGAGGGAGGGGAGAGTAACGTCGTGGATTTATTCAGATTCATAAAACATTCATTAACTGACACACCAGAGCCAGGTGTTGGTCTTTGGGTGTATTTAGCGTGTAAATAAAAAGAAATTCGTTGTGGACATTGAATCCGACACACTCATACACGTAATTTAGATATATAACCAAACAGTGGGACATACAGTGATGGATGGGCTGCCCACCGTAACCTACAACATCATGGTTACAAACATCCGAGTATTAATCATTCTGAAAACTTTGCAGAACCACACGACTCGCAGACACACAGAATATTGAAAGGTTGTGGAGAGACCTGAACGAGTAAGGTCAAAAGGCCTGGCATAAAAAGTGATTATATTCCACCATACCTGGAGCGTTATTCATTCATAAAATATCATGAAAATTCTCTGATACATGCATTATCTCTGCAAGCGGCAGAAATATACCCGCCGCAAAGTGGAAGAGAAATTACCTGATTGTTTATATGGATAAAAAAGAAGAAAAAAAATAATTTTTCTTATTACAAAACAAATACCATGTTTTTGCGCACGTAAAGATAAAATTCATCTGAAATGGTGGCAATAAAGGATAAATGTCTGAAACACTAAGACACCATGTATATCGACCAATTATTGACAACTTGGCGATTATACGGTTTTACAAACTGCGGCAATTTCTAGCCAATGAGTTTTTGGACCAATCAAAAACTCCTCTTTTTCGGAAATCACTGCTTTGCCCATAGAAAACGTTCAGTGTGTGTCTGTCCGCTGCCAAAGCAAGTGTACGTGTGAAAAAATATATGGAAAGCTGGTTACAAATTGCGAAATACACCTATCGCTAGAAAATCTACCACGCTGAGGACGACATATTATGGTGAAACGCAATAACGGAGGCGCGACGTCATGAGTTTAGTACAATTTAACTAACGTATAACGAAAATCGGCAAAATCTACATATATGTATATAGTATATATATTATATAATATATAGATATATATATGATATATATTATATATATATGTATATATTGAACGATTTAAAATTACATAAATAAGCTAATGCCTGTAATGAAAAACTTACTTTAAACAGGGCAATGTTAGGCGCAGCATTAATAAAACTTAGTTGAAGATTTGGCTATTGCAAACGACGCAGTTGAATGATTGGGTGTAGCCGTCTCAGCGCGCGACGAAATCGTAGTTACGTGGGGGCAATTATTTTAAGATGCGCGGCATGAAGCACCGCCACGGCCTCCGAAGTATTTTTTTTTTGGCTGGGGCAAAGGTCAATAAATTCCATCGTACATGTTAAGACGAGTATAAGTATTGAACTGTTCCATGTTTGACGAAAATCATCACTAAGGTTTGCAAGCTCTGTTACTAATATGTGTTGAGAATAACATCCACGTAGACTGCGTGTGTCGCAACGATGGCGCGACACGTAATTGTCAATAGCGCATTTTTTTTCTTTGCTTTTGCTTTGATTCGTACTATTTGTAAATGCAACCAATAAATACTATACCGTTGTTATTTGAACAACAATTAATGAAGCCTTGTGCATAAATTTGATACTGTAACCAGGAAACTTTCGGAACGCATTTTTCTACTAAAAAAGTTACTTTTGCAGAATTGTATACCGTAATTGTATAGGTGAAACACGGTTCCCACCACCGTAGAGTTTCAGCAAACACGCTTAAAAGTTATTTTAATTCTGTTTTCCTGTGTGTAAATCATGCTAATTCCTCCCCAAAATACAGTACGAAGCTGACTCTTACACATTTTATCAACTTCGCCGCCGGGGAGTACAAGTTACGTCAGTCATCAGCGTGTCAAATGCGACGGAAAACATATCATAACAGCACTAAACAACGGAAGGAGATTGCATTCCAAAAATAATTGTTTCGAAAGTCGGTGGCTTATTGAAACTGAGTACTTTATATAGTTATTTCGGGGAGAATAAGGATAGAGCGAGAGCGAGGTTTGTCAACATCGGTCCTGCTCCAGACAAACCGGCGCTCTCTTCCTGTCCGGCTTAGTAAGTAAAAGCTAGGCAACTAATGTTAATTTTAGAGGCATATAATAGCCTAAGGACAAAGGGAATGTTATAAAAGCTCTCTCTATTACTGTATGCTGCTTTAGAATGAGAATGCCTCGGCAGCCACTCTGCTGTTATAACCAGTACTATGATGCGAAAGAATAAACCGTGACAGCTCCGTAATTCAAATAACATAGTGACAGTGATAAGAAAATGTCTCAGAGAAAGAAAAGGGTAACAAAAGAACAGTGACAAGAGGCAGACTTTGTTTATTAATGTGTCTGGAATATTTACGTCCCGTTTTATTTCATGTTGTGTCCTTGTTTTGTTGAAGAGAATGTTTATTTCCCTACGAGTAACCAGCAATCTTTGGGAAAAAAATAGTTCCGTCCTTTTGGTATTACCGCAATCACACATTGTGAATACTATTGTTTTTTGTGTTAATATTATTATTGTTATCATCATTATTGTTATTATTATTATTGTTATTATTATTATTGTTATTATTGTTATTATTATTATTATTGTTATTATCTCATCATCATCATCATCATCATCATCATCATCATCATCATCATCATCATCATCATCATCATCATCATCATCATCATTAATATTATTGTTATTATTATTATTATTATTATTATTATTATTATTATTATTATTATTATTTTATTACTATTTGATTGAGGATTTTATCACAGATTTTTGGGAGAGGGAAAGAAATGTATTGTATTGGATTGTCAAGAATAAATCTGTAGTGTGGATATTTTTTAACAATGAATTATTAAGTCCCTTTAATAGACAGAGGGGAAAGCCAAGTCTCCCCACGGGCCTAATAACAGCCAAGTCATACTACTCACAATATTACTTCAATCAACTAGGTTTCCTCAAGATTTCCTTCTAACCTAAAACCCCTTGTGGCGGTGGTGGCTCCACTTAAGAGGAAGAATTGAAGAACAAATGATATACAAGGTAAAGGTTATGTGTCGAGGGACTGTAATTTAGCAAGAATATATTCTTATATTTATGAAAAATAAACCCAACTATGGTGATTACCATTGTCATCATGCTTGATAAAAATATCATAATCACCAATGACAATATCTATTAACACAAGAGAGAGAAAGAGAGAGAGAGAGTGAGAGTGAGAGTGTGTGTGTGTGAGAGAGAGAGAGAGAGAGTGAGTGTGTGTGTGTGTGTGTGTGTGTGTGTGTGTGTGTGTGTGTGAGAGAGAGAGAGAGAGAGAGAGAGAGAGAGAGAGAGAGAGAGAGAGTGAAAGTGTAAACGAAGTCAAATTGTCTCACTTTGAAACTTCTTTTCTAACATCTTTACAATTTTCAAAATAGACTCTTTCCCTATGGAGGGGTAATGGAAATACATTTTTTTCCCTTCTTTTATCAGTTTCAGTAATTTGAGTTTGATTGTTTAATAACCATACAAACCCTATCGTCTTTATTTATCCTGATGTTTACGAAAGTTTTTCTTGTCTGAAGATCAAGGAAATTCAAAGGTCTTGTCATTTTTTCTTCATGTAAGGAGTAATTATATTTCTTGTTTTATTTCACATGTTTGTTTCCTTGTTTTGTTGAAGACAATGCTGGTTTCCTTTTGAGTGAATATTATATATATATATATATATATATATATATATATATATATATATATATATTTTTTTTTTTTTTTTTTTTTTTTTTTTTTTTTTTTTTTTTTTTTTTTTTTTTTTTTTTTTTTTTTCTGTGGTTGGGATAGACTCAAGGGGAGTATAGCACATTTTTTTTTTTTGAGGGGGGGGGAAGAGACAAATGTTCTGTGTTAAACCAAGAATAAATCTGTAATCTAGTGTGAATATTGTTAACCAATAATTATTAACATCATTTAATAGACAGAAGGGAAAACCAAGCCTCCTAATGGGTATGATAACTGCAAAGTCATGCTGCACATATCATGTATTTATCAACTGGAGTTTTTTTTCGGAGTTTCCTTCAAATCCAAAACCCCGGGAGGTCTCAGCTCTACCGAAGACGAAGGATTTTAGAGGAAACCTTACGAAAGTCAAGAATATATTCTTATATTCTCATTAGGGTCATAAGGATTGTTGAAAATATTATATCACTATTAACAATATCTACTAACAGAGGAGAGAAAGAAAGAGAGATAGAGATAGAGATAGATAGATAGATAGAGTGAGAGAGAGAGAGAGAGAAAACAAAATCGTCTTGCTATGAACCTTCTTTTCTAACACCCCTTCACAATTTTCGAAACAGTTTGTAATTATTCTTGTTCTTGTTCTTTACCAGAGGCCAATAGCGGGCTAGTGGAAATACAATTTCTAATTTTTTTTTAGGAGTTTCTGAAACATGAGTTTGATTGCTTAATAATATGCAAATTGCCTTTTGTTCTCTTGGTGGTAACGTAGGGTTTTCTTGTAAGGGAGGGGTTTATATAAATAATAGTAATAAAAATAACGATTAAAAAGGTGAAGTAAACGAGAATGAGGATATTGTACGTTTTTCTTGTTTAAAGACGAGGGAAATTCTGGTCTTGTGAAGGAAGGTTTATATTAATAAAAATAAAAAGAAGAGGCAGACGTAAGAGAGAAAAAAAGGGGGGGGAGAGGAATACAAAAAGAGAGAGGGATAGAAAGGATAGGATAGGATAGATAGAAAGGGATAGATAGAGAAAGAGAGAAAGAGAGGAGGGGGGAGGCAGAGAGAAGACAAGAGAGAAGAGAGAAAAAAATATATAGAGAAAGAAAAAAACGAAGAGAAGAGAGAGCGAGTGAAAGAGAAACAGAGAGAGAGAGAAGAATTGAGAAGAAAAGCAGAGATCAAAACAGAAGACAGACAGATAAAAAAAAATGATAATAACTTATACACTACAAGCAAATAAACAAATGAAGGGTGAAAGAACGAGTGAAAAAAAAGTTACAGACCGGTCGAGTGACTGATAGGAGGGAGGAGAGAGTAACGTCACAGATTTATTCAAATTCATAGAACATTCGTTAGCTGTTAGATAAAAAGAAGAAAAGAACATGCTTCTTTATCTTAAATTTGTCGGTAAAGTAAAGTATAGGTGTGTACGTTTGTGTTGGATATGTATATTTATATTGGTTTGTGTTAAACATGCATAAAATAAAGCATATGTGCACATGACACATGTCTAGCAACCCACGCTATGAACAAGACTGTTAGGAAAAAAAAAAAATATATATATATATATATATAATATATATAATATATATATA
The DNA here is from genome assembly GCF_015228065.2 of Penaeus monodon. Lineage (NCBI taxonomy): Eukaryota > Metazoa > Arthropoda > Malacostraca > Decapoda > Penaeidae > Penaeus > Penaeus monodon. Next base: position 13,312,051 of record NC_051427.1, on the reverse strand, counting down.
TATATAATATATAATATATATATATAATATATATATATATATATATATATATATATAATTATCATCTTTATTATTATTGTTATTTATAATAATTATTATTATTATTATTATTATTATTATTATTATTATTATTATTACTATTTCTCTTGTTATTATTATTATCATTGATTTTATTAGCAATTTCATTAGTATCACTACAGTTGCTATCATCATCATTAACATCATAATCATCAGTTTTCTCTATTACTGTAGACTAATTTGGAATAAGAGTAATTAAATGCTGTCTTCGTGTTTAGAGAAAGGGAAGTGACTGATTCAACAGCCCCTTTGTCCCACCATGTTTGCTGGTATTGATGTAAAAGAATAAATTGTGGAGAAGACGGAGATTCGTCATAGGTGACAGCTTCATAATTCAAATAACATGATGACAGTGATAAAAAAAAAATCCGTGATACGTCAGAGATAAAAATAAAGAACAAAGCAGCAGTGACATGAGGTAGAGTTAGTTTTTCGATCTGCAGGGAATACTTGTCTCTTGTTTTATTAAATGTAGTTGTGTCCTTGTTTTATTGAAGAGAATGCTTATTTCATTTTGAGTAACCAGCAAGGTTAGAGTCCCCTTGGGTCCTCCCCCAAGGGGACTCTATCACAGATTTGTGAGAGGGAGACAAGCGTTTCGTGTTGAACTGTCAAGAATAAATCTGTAATTTAGTGTGAATATTGTTAACAAATAATTATCAACTCCCTTTGAAATACAGAGGGAAAAACCATGCTTCCCCCTCGACCTAATAATTGCAAAGTCATGTTGCTCACATTATGTCTTAAGCAAATCAAATTGGAGGGTTTTCTCGGGATTTCCTTGAAACCCAAAACCCCGCGTGGTGGCAGCGCTACCAAAGAGGAAAGATGGAAGAACAAATCCGATGTCATGTCGAGGAATCACTATTTAGCAAGAATATATTCTTATCATGTTTATGAAAAATTAACCTAATGACTATGCTGACTGTTAAAAATACCGTAATCACCATCGTAAAAGATAATATCTACTAACACAAGAGAGAGAGAAAAAGAAAGAGAGAGAGAAAGGGAAAGGGAAAGGGAAAGGGAAAGGGAAAGGGAAAGGGAAAGGGAAAGGGAAAGGGAAAGAGAGAATAAACCAAACAAAATCGTCTAGCTTTGAAACTTCTTTTTTAACATCCCTTCACGATTTGTTCTTTATCAGAAGCCAATGGAGGGCTATTGGATTTTTTTTCTTTTATAATTTTCAGAAACTTGAGTTTGATTGCCTAATAACATGCAAACCCTTTTGTTTTCTTGCCTAACGATGAGGCATATTCTTTAGGGAATGAGAGAGAGAGAGAGTGGAAGAAAGAAGAGAGAGAGAGAGAGAGAGAGAGAGAGAGAGAGAGAGAGAGAGAGAGAGAGAGAGAGAGAGAGAGAGAGAGAGAGAGAGAGAGGAAGGGAGGGGCGTTGAATAGACAAGGACAGAGAACAGAACAGATTAGAAGACAGATAAAAAAATGTGATAGGTAGATAGAGAGAGAGCTATGCACTACAAGCATATAAACAAATAATGGGTGAAAGAGAGAGAGAAACAAACATAGCTAACTTCTAGACCGGTCGAGTGACTGATAGGAGGGAGGAGAGAGTAACATCTCGGATTTATTCAAATTCATAGAACATTTGTTATCTGCCAGTACAATGTTTCTTCCTGAGCGATTAAAAATGGAAAAAAAGAAAAGTAAATGCTTCTATATCATTAATTTGTCGGTATGGTAAAGTATATGGCTTTGCGCTGAATGCATATACTGTATGGCATGTCTACTTCGGTTCATGTTAAACATTCATGAAATGATGCATATGACATATGACATGCCACATGTCACATGTTTAGTAACCCACAATACAAACAGGATTTATTAAAAAAAAAAAAAAAACATTATTATCTTTATTACTATTATCGTTATTATAATAATTATTACTATTATTATTATCTTTATTATCATTATCGTTTTCTTGGTATCATTACTATTACCATTATTATTACTTTTAGTACCTATATCATTCTCATCATCATCATGTTATCATTATTGCTGTTGTTATTTTTATTATTATTATTACTATTATTATTATTGTTGTTGTTGCTGCTGTTTTTAAAATTATTATTATTGTTATTATTGTTATCATTTATTATTATTATTATTATTATTATTGTCATCATCATCATTATTATTATTATTAACATTAATATCGTTATCATCAGTATGGTTATCATTATTATTACCATTATTATTATAATTAGCATTATTATTGATACTAATATTATAATTATTATCATCATACAATTATTATCTTTTTATAACTATTGTAATCATTATCATTATTATCGTTATTGTGCTTGTTATCCATCATTATTCATATTATCAATATCATCATAATCATTAGAATCATCATTACCATAATCATCTGAATTATCATTATCTTAATTATTTTTTATCAATCTGATGATAAAGATGATAATGATGAACAAGGTGATGAGCAGGAGGTGGAGAAGGAAAAAATGTCGAAATCTTTGATTTTTCATTTAATTAAAAGTAATAAACTACACACATTTAAAAGGTGTATTCCCCACGCACCGAGAAAAGTATGAGCTACTAACCGTATCGTATCGCCAAACACACATTATATCGTTAAATTTATTTGAATATAGTAAAATTATCAGAATTATCAACATCTTAATTATTTTTATCATCATCGTGATGATAATGATGGTGATGATAATGGTGACGAGTAGGAGAAGGAGAAAAATAGATGTTGAAATCTTTGATTGTCATAATTAAAAACAACGGACCACACACAATTAAAAGGTGTATTCCCCAGACACCGAAAGAAGGATGTAATGCCAACCTAACCCTATTGCCAAAACAAGTGGTATATCATAAAGTTGATCTGAATATAGTAGGTTTCTGCGGTAAAAGCCTTTTAAATAAATTAGTTAATTGTTAGACAGATTAATGATTGCTGGATTAAGTATTTTAGATGGTTATTTCGCTGGGAGTAAGGCTAGAGCGAGAGTAAGATTTGCCAACATCGCGCTCTCTGGAGCTCTCTTCCAATCAAGTCAGTAAATAAAAGCTAAACAACTAACGTTAGTTTTGGAGGAATATGATAGGTTATGGATAAATGGAACGTTATGAAAGTTTTCTTTATTATTGTAGATTGATTTGTTCAGAGAAAGGAAAGTGACTGGTTCAAGAGCCATTGATATGAAAGAATAAATATTGTATAACACGGAGGCTTGTCGCAGTTGACAGCTCCGTAATTCAAAGAACTTGGTGACAGTGATAAAATATCAGTAATACGTCATAGAAAGAAAAGAATAACAAAAGAGCAGTGACATGGCGCAGAGTTTGTTTACTTTTTTGATCTGCTGCTAATGCCTGTCTCTTGTTTTCATTTAATGTAGCTGTCTCCTTGTTTTGTTAAAGAGAAGGCTTATTTCATATCGAGTAACCAGCAGTCATTGGGAGAAAATAATCCCGTACCTCTGTTAGCAGCGCAATACACAATATCACAATACACAATATCAGTAAATACTCTCACATATATTGATTGCGGAAGACCCAGGGAAGCTCAATTTTTTTGGGGGGGGAGAGGGAGACACGTTTTGTGTTGAACTGTCAAGAATAAATCTGTAATTTAGCGTGAATACTATTAACCAATAATTATAAACTCCCTTTGATAAACAGAGGGGAAAACCTTGCCTCCCCACGGTCCTAATAACTGCGAAGTCATGCTACTCCTATTCTGTCTTAAGTAAATCAAATTGAAAGGTTTTCTCGGGATTTCTTCAAACCCAAAAGCTCGGGTGGTGGCAGCTCTACCGAAGAGGAAGAATTTAACAACAAATCGTATAAAAACGCAAGGGACTGTATTAAAAAGAGTATAATCTCCTCATGTATATGAAAAATTAACTCAACATAGACTAGATGATCATCATTATGGTCGTATAAACACTATCACCAATGACAATATCTACTAACATAAGAGAGAGAGAAAAAAAAGAAGGAAAGAAAGAAAGAGAAAGAGAAAGAGAAAGAAAGAGAGAAATAGAAATAGAATAAGAAAGAGAAAGAGTGAAAAAGAGAAAGAGAAAGAAAAAGAAAAAAAAGAGAAAATGAGAGAATAAACAAAACGCTTTGAAACTTCTTTCCTAACATCCCTTCACAATTTTCAGATACTTTCTATCTGTTCTTGTTCTTTACCAGAGGCCAATGGAGAGAGAGAGTGAGAGGCGGGGGAGAAGACGAGAGAGGAGAGAGAAAGAGAAAAAAGAAGAGATGAGGAAAGAGTGAGTGAAAGAGAGAGACGGAGAGAAACGTAGAGAGAAAGATGAGAAGAGAAAGGCAAAGAAGGCAGATAGATAAAGGATATGATAGATAGATAGAGAGCTACGCACTACAAACAAATAAACAAATAAATGGCGAAAGAGAGAGAAACGAAAATATCTAACTTACAGACCAGTAAAGTGACTGATAGGAGGGAGGAGAGAGTAACGTCACATATTTATTCAAATTCGTTAGTTTACAGTACAGTGTGTCTTCCTGATATATTAAAAAAGGGAAAAAAAATGCTTCTTAATCATAAATTTGTCAATATAGTAAAATATATGGCTGTGTGTACGTTTGTGTTGGATACGTATACTGTATATATCTACATCGTTTTGTGTCAAGCATACATAAAATAACGCATGTGTGCATATAACCCACACTACGAACAAAAAAAAAACAAACCATAATCACCATCGCTAGTGACAATATCTACTAACAATAAAGAGAGAGATTTTTGATTTGATGAATTTATTACGTCCAGTGGACAACAAACAGTTTTAAAGAGAAGAACAAAAGATGCATGACCGTGTCTCACAGCTCACGTTGTGAGGTGAATACACATATTTATATGAATATACATACTCACAATCTTACACACACACAGACACACACACACACACACTCTCTCTCTCTCTTTCTCTCTTTCACTCACTCACACGCACGCAAAGAAGCAAAAATAAACATGACTAACATCCACCAAAATGTAGATGACTCACAAGAATAATGTCTAAATTATCACCTTGCAATAAGTATATGCAAACATAAATAAGATCTTCTCCCTGGGAGTAGCAAGTCCTTCACTATGGGGCGCTCCAGACTCTAGCTCACCACATTGTGTCTGCGTATCATGAGCCCATGGCGACGGTATTTGTGTGCACAGCTCACAAATTTTTCGGAGTGTTGAATGGAAACACTGCTATCATGTTCAGCATTCCTACGATTCACTATTAAGGCATGATATTCAGAGTATATATTTTTTTCTGTAACACCGGAGGGAGGGGTGGCATGCATACCAGGCATGTGCAGGGACAAACAGTCTTAGCAAGATTGTCCATAGTTTCACTGGCCGCGAGCCCCGTGTGAGAAGACATCCATAAAAAGGGATGACTCGTACAGGCGCGCCCAAGTAGAGGTACTGAGAGCAGTGAGGGACAGCTCTGCCTCCCATGGTGAAATCTGGGAGTGTTCTTGGGTTGCGGTAGGAGAAAGTTCTGTTTTTTTCCGGGAAGATGACGAGACCACAGGCGGCAGATGAATCAGAAAAGGCGTGGAGGAGGAGCTGGATACCCTGTGGTGAATTAGAGTGGATGCAAATGTCATCTGCATAGCAGGTAACTGTAGTTCTGGGGATGTGGGATAGGAGAGAGAGTAAGCAATGCATAAGAGAAATAAACAGCTGTGGACTAAGAACACCACCCTGAGGAGTGCCCATATCGAAAATTTTGACTGTACTACACGCGCCATTAATAAGGACACGGGCAGTTCTGTTGCCGAGGTAGCCTCGTATCCACTTCAGTAAACGTCCCTTCACATCAAATTCCACTAGCTGATCAAGGATTATTTCTATTTGTAGTATCAAAAGCACTCTGAAGACCTATGAATGCTACAACACTGGTAAGGGATAGGCGAGTATAGAGTTCTAGAAGACAGTGGTGTATCCCTCGCTCAGGTAGAAAACCATACAGCCGACGTGAGAGTTTGGTGGAGTAGACGGTTGAGTATAATGCGTTCAAGCACCTTGCATATGCACGAGGTGAGGGAAGTAGGCCGAAACTTGTCAGTGCTAGGGGATTGCTAGGGATCCTCAAGAGAAGACGGAGAACGGAGTATGTGATTCCATCCTCAAACAGGAGCCGAAGCCTTACCCTTGGTGAGTACACGTCGCAGTTCATCTTCGTTTATTGGTACAATGTTCTCTTCATCTATTTGTAGCAATGCAGCCATCAGTCGGAGAGAGTGGGTGCCCACCCCAAAGGAGAGGGCATCTTGAATATGTGAGAGAAGGCTGCACAATCTAGACTGTGCATCAGTAAGGGATTGGGCATATTCTGCTGGACTTTGGTGAAGGGCAACAAGAACCTTCTTTACAATTTTGATGATTTGATGCCACATTGATCCCATAGGTAAGGTGATTGATGCTATTGGTGAGTTGTTGCCATGAGACCGTCTGAATACTCTGCTGGAAGGTAATTAACATATCCCTGGATGTTTGGTATTGGCAGATCAGGAGTCGGGTGTCTTTGGAAAGCTAGGCCCTCTTCTACTGCCTTCCTCTGCCTGTAGCACTCTGTCATCAAGCGTCATGGAACGGGTTCCGAGGCGACGTGCAATCTGGGGTCTGCTGATGTAACGTCATGTGTTAAACTCACACGTGTGGAGTAGAATGCATCATCTGATTCAGTTCTGACTGTAGGAAGCACACTGATCATGTAGGAGACATAGGTGGGTCTGTACTTGGGTGGAATGTTGATACGGTTACGGGCATAAGAGGAAGAAAGGAAGGGTATGATAGACGCTGAGGGCAACCTGGTCAGAAAAAAAGCACAGGGATGGAGGAGCACCTGACATGGGACCCTACCAGTCCTGAAGTAAGAAAGTAATCCAAAGTGCCTCCGTGAGAGTGAGTGGTCCCACCAAGAGAGAGAGAGAGAGAGAGAGAGAGAGAGAGAGAGAGAGAGAGAGAGAGAGAGAGAGAGAGAGAGAGAGAGAGAGAGAGAATGAGAGAATAATCAAAACAAAATCGTGTTGCTCTGAAACTTCTTTTCTAACATTCCTTCACAATTTGTTCTTTAATCGAAGCAATGGAGGGCTATTGGATTTTTTTTCTTTTATAATTTCAGAAAACTTGAGTTTGATTGGCCTATACTCAAACGCCTTTTGTTTTCTTGCTAACGATGAGGCATATTCATTAAGGAATGAGAGAGAGAGAGAGTGGAAGAAAGAGAGAAAGAGAGAAGAGAGAGAGAGAGAGAGAGAGAGAGAGAGAGAGAGAGAGAGAGAGAAGAGAGAGAGGACAGGGAGGAGGGCGTTGATAGACGAAAGGCCAGAGACAGAACAGATTAGAAGACAGATAAAAAATGTGATAGGTTATAATAGAGAGAGAGCTATGCACTACAATCATATAAACACATAATGGGTGAAGAGAGTAGAGAAACAAACATAGCTAACTTCTAGACCCGAGTCCGGGTGACTGATAGGAGGGAGGAGAGAGTAACATCTCGGATTTATTCAAATTCCATAGAACTTTTTATCTGCCAGCTACAATGTTTCTTCCTGACGATTAAAATTGGCAAAAAGAAAAGTAAATGCTTCTATATCATATATTTGTCGGTATGGTAAAGTGATATGGCTTTGCGCTGAAATGCATATCCTTTTGGCATTCTACTTCGGGTTCATGTTAAACATCATGGAATGATGCATGACATATGACATGCCACATGTCACATTTTAGTAACCCACAATCCAAACAGGATTTATTAAAAAAAAGCATTATTTCTTTATTAGAAAACAAATACCATTATCGTTATTATAATAATTATTACTTTTAATTTTATCTTTATTAGCATTATCGTTTTCTTTTCTTGGTATCATTACTATTACCATTATTAGTACTTTTAGTACTAAATAGTCATTTCTATCATCATCATGTTAGCATTATTGTTGATTGTTATTTTTATATTCTTATTCCTATTTATTTTATTGTTGTTGTTTGCTGCTGTTTTTTAAATTATTATTATTGTTATTATTGTTAATCATCATTTATTATTATTATTACTATTATTATTGTCATCATCATCATTATTATTATTATTATCATTAATTATCGTTATCATCAGTATGGTTATCATATTATTACCTTTTATTATAATTAGCATTATTATTGATCACGTATATTATAATTATTATCATCCATACCAATTATTATCTTTTTATAACTATTGTAATCATTATCAGTTATTTCGTTATTGTGCTTGTTATCCTCACATTCTTCATATATAATCAATATCATCAAATCATTAGAATCATCATTACCATATCATCTGAAGTATCATTATCTTAATTATTTTTTATATCAACCTGATGATAAGATGATAATGATGAGCAGTGATGAGCAGGAGGTTGGAGGAAGGACAAATGTCGAAATCTTTGATTTTCATTTATTAAAAGTAATAAACTACACACATTTAAAAGGTGTAATTCCCCACGCAACCGAGAAAGTATGATCTCTACACCGTATCGTATCGCCAAACACACAGTATATCGTTAATTTATTTGAATATAGTAAAATTATCGGAATTTCACATCTTAATTATTTTTATCATCATCGTGATATAATGATGGTGATGGATAATGTGAACTAGTATGAGAAGGAGAAAATGATGTTGAAATCTTTGGATTGTCATAATTAAAAACAACGGACCACACCCAATTAAAAGGTGTATTCCCCAGACACGAAAACCGAAAGACGGATGTAATGGCCAACCTAACCCTATTGCCAAAACAAGTGGTATATCATAAAAGTTGATCTGATATAGTAGTTTATCTGCGGTAACAGCCTTTTAAATAATTAGTTAATTGTTCTACAGATGACTGATTGCTGGCTTAAAGTATTTTGATGGTTAATTTCGCTGTGAGTAAGGCTGAGCGAGAGTAAGATTTGCCAACATCGCGCTCTCTAGGAGCTCTCGCTTCCAATCAAGTCATTAAATAAAATCTAAACAACTAACCGTAGTTTTGGAGGAATATGATATGTTATGGATAAATGGAACGTTATGAAAGTTTCCTTTATTATTGTAGATTGATTTGTTCATAGAAAGGAAAAGTGACTGGTTCAAGAGCGCATTGATGTGAAAGAATAATATTGTATAACAACGAGGCTTGTCGAGTTGACAGCCTCCCGTAGTTCAAAGGAACTTGTTGACAGTGATAAAATATCAGTATACGTCATAGAAAGGAAGAAATAACAAAAGAGCCTTGACATGGCGCAGAGTTTGTTTACTTATTTTGATCTAGCTGCTAATGTCTGTCCCTTGTTGTCATTTAATGTAGCTGTCTTCCTTGTTTTGTTAAAGAGAGTCTTATTTCATATCGAGTAACCAGCAGTCATTGGGAGAAAAGTAATCCCGTACCTCTGTTAGCAGCGCAATACACATATCACAATACACATATCGTAAATACTCTCACAATATATTGATTGCGGAGACCCCGGGAAGCTCAATTTTTTTGGGGGGGATATGTAGACACGTTTTGATGTTGACCTTTCAAGAATAAATCTGTAATTTGCGTGAATACTATTAACCAATAATTATGACTCCGCTTTATAAACAGAGGGGACAAACCTTGCCTCCCACGGTCCTAATAACTGCGAGTCATGCTACTCCTATTTTTCTGTCTTAAGTAAATAAATTGAAGGTTTTTCTCGGGATTTCTTCAAACCCAAAGCCGGTGGTGGCAGCTCTAACCGAGAGAAGAATTTAACAACAAATCTTATAAAAACGCAAGGGACTGTGATTAAAAAGAATATTTCCTCCTCATGTATATGAAAATTAACTCACTAGACTAATGATCATACATTATGGTCGTATAAACACTATACCAATGACAATATCTACTAACATAGAGAGAGAGGAAAAAAAGAAGGAAAGAAAGAAAGAGAAAAGAGAAGAGAAGAAAGAGAGAAATAGAAATGGGGGAATAAGAAAGAGAAAGAAGTGAAAAAGAGAAGAGAAAGAAAAGAAAAAAAAGAGAAATGAGAGGAATAAACAAAACAGCTTTGGAAACTTCCTTTCCTAACATCCTTTCACCAATTTTCCAGATACTTTCTATCTGTTTCTTGTTCTTTACCAGAGGCCAATGGAGATAAGAGTGAGAGGCGGGGAGAAGACGAAGATGGAGAGAGAAGAGAAAAAAGAAGAGTGAGAAAGAGTGAGTGAAAGCTAGAGAAACGGAGAGAAACGTAGAGAGAACGATGAGAAGAGAAAAGGCAAAGAAGGCAAGATGATAAAGGATATGATAGATAGATAGAGAGCACGCAACTACAACAAATTCAACAATAAATGGCGAAAGAGAGAGAACGAAAATATCTCCTTACAGACCAGTAAAGTGACTGTAGGAGGGGATGAGAGAGTAACGTCACATATTTATTCCAAATCGTTAGTTTTACAGTACAGTGTGTCCCCCTTCCTGATATTTAAAAAAGGAAAAAAATGCTCTTAATCATAAATTTGTCAATATAGTAAAATATATGCTTGTGTGTACATTTGGTGTTGGTACTATACTGTATTTCTACATCGTTTTGTGCAAATCATACATAAAATAAAGCGATAGTGTGCATATAACACACACCTACAACAAAAAAAAAACAAACCTAATCACCATCGCTAGGACAATATCTACTAACAATAATAGAGGAGATTTTTGATTGATGATTTATTACGTCAGTGGACACAACAGTTTTAAAAGAAGAACAAAAGATGCATGACCGTGTCTCACAGCTCAACGTTGTGAGGTGAATACACCTATTTATATGATATACTACTCACATCTTACACACACACAGACACACACACACACAACTCTCATCTCTCTCTTTCTCTCTTTCACTCACTCACATAAAATAGACCACGAATACGCAAAGAAGCAAAAATAAACAGGACTAACATCCCCAAAATTGTAGATGACTCACACCAAGAATATTCCTAATTATCACCTTTGCAATAAGTATCTGCGAAACATCAATTAAGATCTTGTCCCTGAGTAGCAAGTCCTTCACTATGGGGCCGTCCATACCTCTAGCTCACCACATTGTGTCTGGGGGCGTATCAATGAGCCCCCGGCGACCGTATTTGGTGCACAGCTCACAAATTTTTCCGAGTGTTGGATGGAACACTGCTATCAATGTTTCAGCATTCCTACGATTCATATTAAGCTGATATTTCAGAGTAATATCATTTTTTTCTTGTAACACCGGAGGGAGGGGTGGCATGCAAATACCAGCGATGTGCAGGGACAACAGTCCTTAGCAAGATGCCCTATTTTCACTGCCGCGACCCCGTGTGAGAAGACATCCTAAAAAAGGATACTCGTACAGGCGGCGCCCAAGTAGAGGTACTGAGAGCAGTTGAGGGACAGCTCCTTCCTCCCATGGTGAAGCTGGGAGTGTCTTGGGTTGTGCGTGTAGGAGAAAGTTCTGTTTTTTTTTCGGGAAGATGACGAACCACAGGCGCAGATGAAGCGAAAAGGGCGAGGAGGAGCTGGATACCCTGTGGTGAATTGAGTGGGTGCAAATGTCATCTGCATAGCAGGGTAACTGTAGTTCCTGGGGATGTGGGACTAGGAGAGAGAGTAAGCATGCATAAGAGAAATCACAGCTGTTGACTAAGAACACCACCCTGAGGAGTGCCCATATCGAAAATTTTGACTGGTACTACACCGGCCATAATAAGGACACGGGCAGTTCTGTTGCAGAGGTAGCTCGTATCCACTTCAGGAAACGTCCCTTCACATCAATTCCACTAGCTATCAAGGATTATTTCTATTTGTAGTTATCAAAAGAACTCTGAAGGCCTAATGAAATCTACAACACTGGTTAAGGGATGGCGGGTATAGAGTTTCTAGAAGGCAGTGGTGTGTACCTCGCATCAGGTAGAAAACCATACAGCCGACGTGAGAGGTTTGGTGGAGTAGACGGTTTGAGTATAATGGCGTTCAAGCTACCTTGCATATGCACGAGGGTGAGGGAAGTAGGCCGAAACTTGTCAGTGCTAGGGGATTGCTAGGATCCTCAAGAGAAGACGGAGAACGAGTATGTGATTCCTCTCAAAACAGGAGCCGAAGCCTTTACCTTGGTGAGTACACGTCGAGTTCATCTTATCCTTCGTTTATTGGTACATGTCTCTTCATCTTTTGTAGCAATGCAGCCATCAGTCGGAGATAGTGGGTGCCCACCCCAGAGGGGAGGCATCTTTAATATGTGGAGAGAGGCGGAACATCTAGACCTGTGCATCAGTAAGGGATTGGCGATTTCTGCTGGACTTTGGGTGAAGGGCACCAAGAACCTTCTTTACAATTTTGATGATTTGATGCCACATTGATCCCATAGGTTAAGGTGGATTGATGCTATTGGTGATTTGTTGCCATGAGACCGTCTGAATACTCTGCTGGAAGGGTATTTAACATATCCCTGGATGTTTGATACTGGCCGATCCGGAGGTCCGGGTTCTTTGAAACGCTAGGCCCTCTTTCTACTGCCTCCTCTGCCTGTAGCACTCTGTCTCAAGCGTCCATGGAACGGTTTCCGAGGCGCGTGCTATCTGGGGTCTGCTGATGTAACGTCTGTTTTAAACTCGACACGTGTGGAGTAGAATGGCATCATCTGGTTCAGTTCTGACTGGGTAGAAGCACACTGATCTGTAGGGACATAGGTGGGTCTGTACTTGGGTGGAATGTTGATACGTTACGGGCATAAGATGAAGAAAGGAAGGGTATGATATACGCTGAGGGCAACCTGGTCAGAAAAAAAGCACAGGGATAGGAGGAGCACCTGACTGGGACTCCTACTACCAGTCCTGAAGTAAGAAAGTATCCAAATGCCCTCCGTGAGAGTGAGTGGTCCCCACCATAGAGAGAGAGAGAGAGAGAGAGAGCAGGAGAGAGAGAGAGAGAGAGAGAGAGAGAGAGAGAGAGAAGAGAGAATGAGAGAATAATCAAAGCAAAATCGTGTTGCTCTGAAACTTCTTTTCTAACATTCCTTCACAATTTTCAAAACAGTTTGTATTTGTTCTTTACAGAGGTCAATGGGAGTAAAATAATTTTTTCTCTTCTTCTTTTACGAATTTCAGAAACTTGAATTTGATTACTTAATAACATGCAAACCCGATTGTCTTTTGTTCTCTTGACGGTAACGTAAGTTTTTCTTGTCTAAAGATGAGGCAAATTCAGTAGTCTTGTGAGGAAAAGGTTTATATAAATGATAATAATAAAAAGAACGATTAAAAAGATGTAAACGTAAGAGAGGAAAGGGGGGAGGGGCGTAAGAGAGAGGAATACAGAGAGAGAGGAGGATAGAGAGATAGAAAGGAGGAGGGGGAGGGAGAAGACAAGAGAATGAAAAAAAAGAAAAAAAAAGAGGAGAGAGTGGGAGAGAGGAGGAGACAGAGAACAGAACAGAAGACAAGACAGATATAAAAAATGTAATGGACAGAGAGGGGTATGCACTACAAACAAATAAACAAATAAAGAGGAGAAATAAAAATATTTATCTTATAGATCGGTAAAGTGTTTGATAAGAGGGAGGGAGAGTAATATCACGGATTTATTCAAACCCATAGAACATTCGTTAGCTGATAGTACAATATCTCTTCCTGTTGTAGTAAAGTATATGGCCGTGTGTACGTTTGTGTTGGATACGTATACTGTGTGGTATGTCTATATCGGTTTATGCTAAAAATGCATAAAATGACACATCGGTTTATGACACATGCATGCACGTGAGAGATAACCAGTAACCCACATTACGAACAGAATTGATAGAAAAAAAATTATATATAGACATACATATAGGAAGCTTCTGCTAATGTGGTTTTGTTTTATCTAAAGGGATGCATATGCGTGTGCTAAATGCAATTCGTTTATGTAAAAACTGAATGAAAAAATAATTTGAGGTGCATTACACTCGAAAATTCAAATCAAACGAAAGTTAACCAGTTGAATGACATTTGCTTTGAATGTATTATAATATAATCGATGTTAGAACATATATTTTCTAATGAAATGATATATCGTTTTCATATCTTTAGTAATATGATATACTGATAAAGTGATATAATTTATAATATATAATATACATATGTATATATATTTATAGATGATAGATATTATAAATATATATATAACAATAATATATATATATATTAAGCTATACTATATATCTATATACTCTATATATCTATATATATATATATAGTACTAGTATGACATATACTATGTATAACTATCTATATATTATATATATAGATTATATAATATTATATATATATATAATCTAATATATATATCTATATATATATATATATATATAATATATATATATATCTATATATATTATATATATAATATAATATATATATATATATATATATATATTATATATATACAATATATATTTATATATATATATATAATATATAATATATATTATACATAATCCTATATTATATTATATGCGAGTAGAACAACGAAGGAAGTACAAGACAACACACCGAATATCCGAAGGCTTTTCGCTTTTATTGGCTTCTTCAGGGCATGCCCTGACGCAGGCAATAAGCGAAAAGGCCTTTCGGCATATTCGTGTGTTTTCTTGTCTTCCCTTCGTTGTCTACTCGCAATCTGTTTCGACATGAATTCCACATATACATATATATATATATATATAGTATATTATATTATATATTATATAAATATATATATATATATAATATATATATATATATTTATATACATATAATATCTAGTAACACACACACACCCAATCACACACACACAACATCATGTATATATATATATATATACATGTATATTATATATATTTTATTTATATTATTATATATATCTATGATAAATTTTATAGTAATATAATATTTCTATATAGTATATATAATAATATATATTATAGATATATAAATATCATGATACATTTATGTAATATAATATTATATAATATATATATATATTTTAATATAATATATATATATATAATATCTATATATATATAAGATATATATAACATATATACATATATACATATATAACATATATAACATATACATATATATGTATATATATTTAGGTATAATATATATTATAAATACATATACATACATACATACGTATGTATAGCATTCTATATATATTTTTAAAAATTTTTTAAATATATATATCTACTATATCTGTATATATATATATATATATATACACAATATATATATGAATATAATATACATATAATACATATACAATATATACGTATACATTATATAGATATATATCATATATTTATTGTATATGTATGTATACACGCACGCACGCACACACACACACACACACACACACAAAATGAGGAAATCTAGTCTCTCCGTCTCTGCCTCTACCTCGAAGGTGGCACAATGGCCTGTTTTCCTTGTGCTTCCTGTGAGTAGATGCAAAGGACAGAGCTACTCCCACTCACGGTAACGTACATGAGGGTGTAAACATGAGGAGGTAATGAAACCGGAACCACCACGCACTCGATTTGTAACCAATGACAGTAACCGCAAGTGATTACGTAAATCAATGACTTAACCGGAACATTAATCAGAGTTGTAATGATTTTAGCATGCGACACCAGACTACTTACGGTCGTTCATGCGCATCATAGCAGAAAGTAGCATACAATTAAAGTGATTATCATGATCAATGAATTGGACTGGAAATCATTAACCGACTCTAATGGGAAAAAAAAAAAAAAAAAAAAAAAAAAAAAATGTGTAAAATTTCCCTGTCCCTCCCCTCCTTCTCCAATACAGGCGACTGGACAGAACGCCTCACCTTGACGCATCACAACAGGTTAGATAACCGCGGAAAGTGATTAACGCAATCACATGACCGTAACCATATCATTTCATGACCGTAACCAAATCATTGGCACACGACAACCTGAGGCACTCCCCTCCCTTCTCTCTGAAACCATATGCCAGGTACCACAGATGATCCCTCCCCCCCATCCTCTTACCCCATCCCCCCCCCCCACCCTCTTCCATACCCTCCCACCCCAGCACCGCAATATTCATCATGTTTAAACTTGTACCTGTCTCGATAATTAACCCAGTTCACACACGAGTGATCACCCCTCCTAATGAAATGAGGCATTCATAATCCAACCGATGCCAGGTGTCACAGATGACCCTCCTCCCCTCACACACCCCGCCCCCCGCAATATTCATCGTGTTTAAACTTGTACCCGGAACAAGAATTGACCCTGTTAAAGACGAGTGACCACCACTCCTAATGAATGAGACAATCATAATCCAACCCAATGCCAGGTGTCACAGTTGACCCACCACCACCCACCCTCTTCCATACCCTCCACCCCCAGCGCCCATATTCATCATGTTTACACTTGTCCACCTGGATCGAGAATTGACCCTGTTACAGACGAATGATCATCCCTCCTAATTAATCATAATCCATAAATGTTCCCTCTAATGATGTCTAATACACACACCTAAAGGGTTCCTCTCACCCTCCCCTCCTCCTCTCCAAACCAACCCTCCTTCCCTTCCTACCGCCCCTGCCCCACATTCCTCCATACCCAAAGCAATAATAGTAAGAAAAGAAACAAACAACAATCACAAGTCCTACTTAAGGAGATAATACAGCCCTGCACTGAAGTGCGAGTGATCACCCCTCCTAATGAATGATGCAATCATAATCCAACCCAATACCAGGTGTCACTGATGACCCACCTCCCTCATCACCCCCCGCCCCCGCAATATTCATCGTGTTTGAACTTGTACCCGGATCGAGAATTGACCCTGTTACAGACGAGTGACCACCCCTCCTAATGAATGAAACTGTCATAATCAATAACCCTAAACAAGGTCTTCATATATACCTTTAGTACAAACAAACAGACACAAATACAAATCATATCGCCCCGAATTTCATAACGGTGATAATATGTATTTCTTCTTTTCAAAATGACGTTGTGTCACTCTCGTCTTGAGTTTACCCAACCACGAAAAGGAAATCCATTTTAACCCTTACTAAGATTTACCATGTTCGGGAAATTTCGTAAATATAAGACAAAAATAATTTTTAACCCAAAACTCCTATACTTTAAAAAAAAAAC
>NC_051427.1:13263985-13288985 GCF_015228065.2 Penaeus monodon | reverse complement strand
CCTCCTCCTCCTCATCTCCTCTTAGACAACGTCTTATGAGGAAGGAGGAGAAGGCTTGCTCGGAAACAAACAGCCTAATTGGTGTTCATTTGGCTTGTGTTTGGTTAAGTCTGAACAATAGTGTTTGCCGTTGTTAGTGGCCCTTGATTTTGACATTCACACGCGTACACACACCTATTCAGGGATGTTAGTAAACTCACACGATGTGTTGTTTTACATCCTATATTTTTCTTTCTTCTAGGAGCGTGCAGGGGGCACTGAGGTATCTGTCATTTGTTCTATTTTAAAAGAAACAAAAAAAGGGGCAGAAACAAATTGGTCAAAATCGGCGAAAGAAAAAAATCAGATATACTCAAGTTCGGGGAGAGAAAAATATCCTTTCTTTCTAAGTCGAGAAAAAAAATATATTCTTTCGGTCAAAATCGAGAAAAGAAACATGCCATTTCTCTCAAAACCGGGAGAGGAAAATGCCCTTTAGGTCAAAATCTGGGACAGGGAAATACCCCTCCTGGCAAAATCTGGACAAAGAAAAACGGTTTTAAGGTCAATATAAGGTGGGGGGGGGATTTCCGTTTTACCCAAGACTAGAGAAAGAAAATTTAGTCCGAAAACTCCTTTTTTTACAACAGCAGCCCCTTCTTAAAAATCCTTACTCCACCGGTCTTTTCGGTAGTTAACCTCAGTCGTACATTAAACAGATATATTTCATAGCTCCATGCATGTCTTTCTCCCTTCATTATGACACTTCATGTGCCAAGAATTGCGTCGTTTGCGCCCTTTACTGCGTCTCATTAACGGAAATATTACCTAGTTAGGTCCCAAAGTGCTTCCTTTCACCAGGAGAGTCATTGGGCTGCATATTCAAACGCTCTGTCACACAAACACACATATTCAAGGGTTTTCAGTGTATGGTAGTGATAATGGTGGTAGTAATAATAATAGAAGTAGTAATAATCATTGTAAGAATAATAATGATAGAATTGGCAGTGATGGTATGATGATGATGGTAGTGATGATGATGATGGTAGTGATGATGATGATGATGGTAGTGATGATGATAATGATGATAATGATAATATAATGGTGATGATAATAATGAGAATGATGATCACGACAATAATAACAATAACAACTATGGTAATGAAAATAATAGTAATGATGATTGTACAAAAACTGTTAATAATAACAATAATGATTCAGGTAAAAAAAATAACAATAAGAAGTAACAATATTAATAATCATAAAAATAATGATACAGGTGATAATAATAAAACAACAATAATAATGATAATAGTACATATAGTAATGATGATACCACAATAATGGAACAGGAAAACAACAACACTGGTAATAATTATAATAATAACAAAAAGACGCACAAGGCAGACATTGACTGAGCAGAAACTATATCAGAAAAGAGATTTTAACAACAAGAGAGTAATTCACGTTTTCTCTCTCTCTCTCTCTCTCTCTCTCTCTCTCTCTCTCTCTCTCTCTCTCTCTCTCTCTCTCTCTCTCTCTCTTCCTTTTTTTGTAAGTAAAATTTTACGGATATTCTTCCTTGAACTGACTTTCCAACTCAGTAGAAAAATAAACAAAAAATCCGCTGTTTATACTTTAATAATCTGCGTTTTGCGAGTAACATGTAGGTGTATACAAATCAACCTACGAATTATACAACGGAAGTGGGTAGGATTATTTTTCTATTTTTCTGTTTTACTTTTTTTTTTTTAAGTCGAGGATAATGTTTCTTTTTCCTCTTTTGTTATTCTTCCATTCTTTTTCTTTTCTATTTTCATCTCTCTCTTCTTTTCACTTCTTATTCTTCTTTTCGTGCTGACCTTTTTCAATCTTTGGCAGATGATTAATCCTCCTTTGAAGGGGATGGACTGGACTACTCGCAGTAAATAAATGAATAAATAAATGAATAAATAAAAAAATATACATAGATTAAATAAAAGGGTGTCCCATTTTCATTTTTTAAAACGCATTTACTGAATTAAATTGAATGTTACTTTCAGCTTGTAAAAAACATATCCGATGAAATGAAATGGATGTTGTTTTCTGCTTATAAAAATGTATTCAGTGAATTGTCCGGTATTATTTGTAGCATATATATTATATATATATATATATATATATATATATATATATATATATATATATATTATATGTTATATATATTATAATATATATATATATATATATATATATATTACATATATATATACAACAAAATACACACAATAACGCAACTACAACACAAAAAAAAAAAAAAAACACACACAACATCACACAATAATGCAATGTCGCACTGAATCGATAAATAACAACCCCCTTTACATGACTCGAACCAGTCACTCTGGGATGAACCGAGTCCAGTACTAACCAACAATGCAACGACCCACTTAAGGATATCGTGTCAACTAGGACTCTCTCTCTCTTCCTCTTCTCTCTTCGCTTCCTCCCTCTCTCTTCTCTTTCCTCCCCCACCCCCCTCTCTCCTCTCTCTCATCTCGTCTCCTCTCTCTCTCTCTCTCTCGTTTTCTCTCTATCTTTTGCTCTTTCTCGCTCTCCTTTCTCTCTCTCTCTCTCTCTCTCTCTCTCTCTCTCTCTCTCTCTCTCTCTCTCTCTCTTCCTCCCTATCTCCCTCTTTCCTCTCCCTCCCTCCCTCCGCCCCCCTCCCCCCCTCTCTCTCTCGTAGCTTGAACAAACCCCAGACTTTTTCTCATCCCTACATAATAAGGAAGAAGAGCATCCTCAGCCGGCGTACCTTCAATGTAGAATATAAATTCGCGAATATATATTCAACTACGTATATATATATATATATATATATATATATATAATATATATATATATATATATTATATATATATATATATATATTTTTTTTTTTTTTTTTTTTTTTTTTTTTTTTTTTTTTTTTTTTTTTTTTCCTTTTTTTTGAGGGGGATAAGAAAGCCATGTTCAAGAAATACGTAATTCTTCTTTTCTTTTCTCTCTTTCTTTTTATGCAAATGCCCTTTACGTCTTAATACTGGGATATGTTCAGCCTTTGCTATTCGTGGAACATTCTGTGGAAATTGGTTACCCGCGGCCACACACACGCTCCAAAATAAAATACAATTTTCTTTGGAATGAAATTCGTACGCGAATTTTCTTTAGGTGTTAAAAGAAAGAAGGAGAGGAATTTTTTTGTCTAGATTTTTTTTTCTTTAGAGGACAACCATATAAAAAGAGAAAAAGAAAAATAAATGAAATGGTTCAGGGAGAGAGAGAGAGAGAATATATGTGTGTGTGTGTTTAGATATATACATTTATACATATATATATATATATATATATATATATTTTTTTTTTATATATATATATATATATTAAAAAATTATATTGGTATTATACATTTATATTTTATTTATAAAATATATAAATTTTATATAAATTATATATATTATATATATATATATATACTTACTATATATATTATAATTATATTTTATTTATATATATTTTGTGGTGTGTGTGTGTTTTGTAATATGTATATTAAACACCATACACACAAAAACCACACAACTATAAAATATATATATATAAAATTATATAATAAAATTATAAAATATATATATATATATGAAAATATATATATATGATATATACTATATTAACTATATATATATATTATATAATATATATATTATATATATATATATTAATATATGTATTATTATGTTTATATATAATATATATATTATAAATTTTATATATATATATATAATATGTATATTATTATAATATATGTATATTTATATATATATTTTAAAAATTATATTTTAATGTGTGTGTGTGGGGTGGGGTGTGTATATAAATATATAATACACCACAAACCACAACAAAACCCCCAAACACACACCCCAACCCCAAAACCCCACACAGATATATATATATTGTGTTGTTGTGTGGGGTGTTGTTGTGTGTTTGTGCTTTTGCGTGCGTGGTGTGTGGGTGTGTGGTGTGTGTGTGTGTGTGGTGTGTGTGTGTTGTGTATTTTATATATATTATTATTTATATATTAAATTTTTTAATTGTATTAATAGTTTATCTTTAAATTTTAATTTTTATAAACATATTGTGTGTATAAAATAAATTTTTAAAAAAAAGTAAAAATATGTACAAGATCAATAACAAAATCAACATTAAAGTACATAAAAACAGGACGTAAAGGCTCCGTCACCTGTGGAAACACATAAGTTGCCAAGATATATATATATATATATATATATATATATATATATATATATATATATGTATGTATATATATATATAAAGGATCGACAAGATGAACATTTAAATCAGTATAAAGTATAATACCGGGGCGTGAGGGGTCTGTCAGCTGTGGGAAAGAAAGTGTTGCCGAATTACCTGCGAAATCAATCATTCAAAGAGTAAAAAAATACAAAGAACAAGGTTAAGATATATAGACATTAAGATGTGGTATTTTCACTTCCCACGGGCTGATCCCATAAGCTGGCCACTATTAAACCCATGCAGTGAACCAGTCGGCCAAGAAATCACACTGGTCTTACAATGCGTAATTATAAAATCATATAAATGATAGAACAAAAGTAAACAGCGGAACAATTAATTGTGTATCGTGTATATTTCCCGTTAAAATACAGCTCGCTGATGGTAGCGGGAAGCGAGGAGGATTTAGACGAGAGAAAAACCTGGAAATTTACGTTAACTCCATATAATAGACTGCCTCCATTAGTGCTCAGCACGCCCGTCTTCATAGTGCAAGTCGTGTATGTGAAATACTAAATGAATGCTGTAATAATAAGTTATGAGGGTTCTATATTGACCAAGATCCAAGTAATATTTCCAACTTAGTCTATAAATAATCATAACTGCAGTTTGCAAGATCATCACTGCAAAAGATCGTTACTCGCCATGCAGACCGTACATTAATCTTTGCAGGCCACTCATAATAATTATCATAATGTTATTCATCAATAACCAAAAGTTTATACATACATACACACATACATACATACATACTTACATATATACATACATACATACATACATATAATAATATATATATATATATATATATATATATATATATATATATATATATATATATATATATATAAGGAACTAGTTTTGTTAAAGAAGTTATGTCATCATCTTGGGCAGTATAGCTGTAATTTGGATGAGTTTTCGGAAATATTCCTATGATTTCTATTTCTACGATTTATTAAAGTCCTATCATAAACCTCACAATCCATAAACACATATTATAACTCATCGGCCACATACTATGCTTATAACTTCTGTATGCCGGGGCCCTGGAAAACCTCGTAAGCAAAGATGAATCTCAGGGCAAAAAACACAAAAGGCTGAGCAGATCGCTTCTTGCCTGTCAGCTACGGAGCCTCACCCACGCACGCTGACCTTTGACCTGGCCGCCGTTTTCTTCGCGGCTCACCTGAGCGCCTGGCGCCCATCGAGCCTAAGGGGGTCAGGATGCACGCTTGTACTTTCGTAATTTTAAGGCGCCGGAATAATCAAGTAAGCCGTCAATTTTATCATCGATTCCCTACATGCATATATGTATATATATATATATATATATATATATATATATATATATATATATATATATAAATATATATATTATATATTTATAGCATATATATATATATATATATTTATATATATATATATATATTATGTTTGTGTGTGTGTGTGTGTGTGTGTATATACATATTTGTATTTGTATGTTA
This sequence comes from Penaeus monodon, assembly GCF_015228065.2. Lineage (NCBI taxonomy): Eukaryota > Metazoa > Arthropoda > Malacostraca > Decapoda > Penaeidae > Penaeus > Penaeus monodon. Next base: position 13,283,196 of record NC_051427.1, on the reverse strand, counting down.
TACATATACATGTATATGTATGTATGTGTGTATGTGTGTATATATATAATAACTCAACAGTAAAGATCATTTATAAAACAGTAAGAAAAATCGATTAAACCATTAAATAAATCTTCATTCTTCCGTTATTCTCTTTGATGATTTCAGCCTTTCCAATATTATCCGGTTTTACCTGATTTTCAATAAGGAAAAAAAATGAAACAAAAAAACAAGATAGAGAGAATGAGCAATAAGGATAATTGTTGTTGCTGCTGTTATAATGAGAAAATATTTTTCCTATGTTAAGAAGCGTCTCATGAAAGTGCAGTATTCCAGTCAGTAAAAAAAAAAATAAAAAAATAAAAATATAAAAAAAATAAAATAAAATAAAATTAATGTACACAACGAAATCAATACATGTAAATGCGTTTATGTTACTACGAACACCATTTAACAAGGAAACGCGAGAGGGAGGGGAAGGGGGTAAAAAAAATGGAGAATTATGATTACGAGGCAGGACAGAAAGGCGAATATAGATAGATAGGCAGATAGATGGAGATAGATAGATGGATGGGTGGATATAGATATGTATATATATTATATATATATAATATATATATATGTATACATATAGATAGATAGATAGATATAGATAAATTAGCAGGTAGGTAGATAGGTAGGAAAGTAGGTTGACAGGTAGATTATAATAGATAGATAGATAGATAGATAGATAGACGATAGATTGATTGATAGACATAGATAAACAAATAGATAAATATAGATAGATAGGATCGAGGGGTAGCTACATAGACGCTGCTATATATAGATAAGCAGAAGAAGAATGACAAGTAGACAGACAGATAGACGCAGCACAGCTACAAGAGTGAAAATTCCATTAACAAGTTCTAAACACGTTTCTCTTTTGTTCTCGATCTCTACGTGTTGCGAACTTGATAGTACAATGGAAAATGACGTGCTAGTTCAGTGTGTAGGTATGTTAGCTGTATTTCTTCTTTTTCATATTCATTTTTCCTTTCTCTCACTCTGTCTCTGGCTCTGTCTCTTTGTCTCTTCGTCTGTTTGTCTGTTTGTCTCTTCGTCTCTTTGTCACTTTCTTTGTGTCTATCTTTTTTCTGTCTGTCTGTCTGTCTGTCTGTCTGCCTGTCTGTTTGTCTGTCTGTCTGTCTGTCTGTTTGTCTGTCTGTCCTTAGTTTTCTTTCTGGCTAATTAGTTTTATTCCTGATTAGCTGGCTGGTTTCTGGTTAATTTCTTCTGTTTCTGTAATTGTTATTAAATTCCTAGTTAACTGGTTGGATTCCTGACTCACTTATTGAATTCTGGTTAATTGGTTGGATTCCTAATTCGTTCGTTAATTGGCTGAATTCCTGGTTGTATTCCTGACTGATTGGATTCCTGGTTGATTTGTTGGATTCCTGTTTGTGTATTCCTTGGTTCATTAGTAAAGTTTCTTGTTTATCAGTTGGATTTCTGGTTAATTTCTTGGGTGATTTGATTAATTTTTGGTTAACTTCCCGATATTTGTAAATACATATTTGCTGGATTTTGCAAAAGGTTACAATTGGCAAGAAATTTTATGACATATAATGCCTTTGACCTAACGAATAAGTGATTTCTTTCAGGAACTGGTGACCTAACTAATAAGTGATTTCTTTTAGGAACTGGTATTTTTGGATCATTATAAACATAATAATACGAATATAAGATTTTAAGTTAAAAACAAATCTGATTGAGATTTTGACTTCATGTTTACATCTGTGCGTCTGTATGTATGTTTGTGTGTATGCGAGTGTGCGACTTTGTATATGCTCTTTCCTTCTCTTTAAATGTATTACTATCCTTTGATGGACCTCGTGCAGTCTATTCTCTCAAAAGCAGGAAACAAGAAATCATTCGGGCCGGGGAGGCTTTCAGCAGAGCCCCAACTTCGCTTCCGTTTTTGAACATAAAACTACGTCGACTTACATGCACAAAAATACTGGATAAAGGCATAGTACATATAGACATACTTACATATATATATATATATATATATATATATATATATATATATATATATATATATATATATGTGTGTGTGTGTGTGTGTGTGTGTGTGTGTGTGTGTGTGTGTGGTGTGTGTGTGTGTGTGTGTGTGTGTGTGTGTGTGTGTAAGCACATTGTCACTTCGTATTATAGAAATTGGCTCCCACTCCCGTCAAAGCATACTTGAATATCACACATGTTAAAAGCATATCGGTGCTAGATGTCTGTGGTGTGATGAAAGCTTATCTTTGTATATTCATTAGTTGCAGTGTGGTGTGGTCAGTTCAGTTTTACAAAGGGAGTCCTTTGTGAAACCTTTTTGGATTTCACCTTGTATTTTCATAACATGTGTTATTCGCTTCTTGTACACTTTTGTTTGGTGGATACAATTTACAGTAATTCTCTTGTGAGATTTTCCTAATGTAATGATAACCAGATTTACTCTTGCTCGTATTTGTCAACAAAACGTCATGCGATTGATATGGTATTAGCGTCTTTTTAGGTATTAGATTTTTTTTTTTTTTTTTTTTTTTTTTAGCATTATAAAGGCTCTTGTTTGAGATGTTTGTTTGTATATCCACTGTGTCGTGTTCGTATATATGTTTGTTTGGTGTTTCTCTACGATGCTTGAGGGAGAAGAATACACCAATTAAAACTAAAGTAGGTTGATTGGAGATCAGCTCTGACAAAAATAAAAGGGAGTTCTTCATAGTCCTCTGCCCCTTACGTTAGGCTCTGCCCGAGAGTGCTACTGCCAGACGTGTGACTACAGAGATAAAATAAAATATTGTGCTCTACAAATTGTTCAGAGAATCTCACTCTTTAACATAGGCGATATGCTACGCAGCAATATAAACTAAACTTATCTTCTATATTTCACATGGTGTAACATATCACACAAAAGGCAGTATATATGTAATATAATCATATAATTATCACAATATACGTACGATAATATTGTCACCATATTCCGTATATAATGGCATCACAATATGGCACTCACAACTCACATTAGTATCACAACTCACTTCATTATCACAACCCACAATGTTAATGCAGTTTCGTCGCGCAGCCTGCATTTCCCCCTCCTCACTTTGCTTCATCTGCGTTGCATATATATCAAGATAAAAATATCTTATACTATGGATATATATATATTTTTTAATGCGATCTGGCTCTTGCACTTTGATGTTGCATACAATGAGATCTTGCCTTATATTCCCTGATTTTTTTTTATCTGTCTCATTTAGCAAGTGAAGTTCGTCATGCACCTAAGCTGAATATTTAGAAAGACCCTCTTCTATTTGTGGCATCCCTTCCAGCGAGAGTGGAATTTAGTTATCAAATCTGATATGCATGGTATGCACGATCGTTTTGCAATGGTTGATGTCTTACTGATGTTTTCTGACTGCAATGGGATTCATTTCTTCGAAAGAATGTCTTCCTGGAGTTCCAGATATTTCTCTATTCTGTCTCGCCTAATCAGCTCCGTCACATGGAATAAAATATTGCACTTGATACGGAAATACATTACTCGTAACAAGCTACATGAATATTACATTACTGGCTTTAAATCATCAGCACGTTACAGTATGTAAGTTTTTTTTGTAAAAATCATTTTTCTTTATATTATGAGGGGTTAATATTTTACATTCCGAATTTAATTGAGTGTAGGTTCACTTTTCTTCATTATCTCATTATTATTAATGATTTTCCATCAAATAATATACACTCTCTGTATACTCATTCACGCCAGCGAAAATAACGAATAGGCTTGATACACTGGAGTAACGATGCAAGAAAAACATAATAGTTATCCCATTGTATTCGCCAGATTACTCTATAGAAAACGGGATTAACAGGTCAGTGGCTACTCTCAAAGTAACTTCTGACTAGTGTTGGGCGAAACTGATTATAGCGTGAAATTTCTCAGCAGTTGGTTATAACTTTCAGTAATCGAATACTAACCGATATTCCCATAGTCAGGGTTAAACTGAGTAATGCCTTGATATATTTCAATCTAACACAACTCGCCATGTTCTTTCTTTTACGAATGCTTAGTTATGAAGCAATGATTCTTTATTATTTATTTTAAAAATTCATGCGCATATTTACTCGCCTTCTTCCCTCACGCCTGTTATCGTCAGGGTATTTGGTGGGTGGGCAAGGAGAGGAGGGGAGGGGCGGCAGTAACCGTTTCAACGCGCGCGACACACACACACACACACACACACACACACACACACACACACACACACACACACACACACACACACACACACACACACACACACACACACACACAAACACACACATGGATGGGGGGGAGAGATGGAGGGGAGAGAGAGAGAGAGAGAGAGAATGAGAGAAAGAGAATGAGAGAGAGAGAGAGAGAGAGAGAGAGAGAGAGAGAGAGAATGAGAGAGAGAGAAAGAGAGAGAGAGAGAGACCACTGCATAATCAGATGAAAGTAATCAACTACTAATCGATCACTGATCGCAAATGTAATCGACTGTATAAAAAAGGAGTGTCACCCATCACTGATTATGACCTTTGCTAATATGAATAAATATCATGATGACTCTAATTCTCTGCACACAGTTTCTTTATAAGACTATTGTTTATTTCCCTGTACACATTCCCATCCATAAAAAAATATGTGGTAAGTGTTCGTCTCATATGTTTGTTTGGTGTTTTTCTACGATGCTTAAGGTGAAGAATACACCGATGAAAGCTAAAGTAGGTTCATTGGAGATCAGCTCTGACAAAAATAAAAGGGAGGTCTTCATGGCCCTCTGCCCCACACACCAGGCTCTGCCCGAGAGTGCTGCTGCCAGACGTGTGACTACGAAGATAAAATCAAATATTGTAATCTACAAATCGTACAGAGAATCTCATTCTTTGACATAGGTGATATGCTACACAGCAATATAAACTAAACATAATCTTCTATATTTCACATGGCATAACATATCACACAAAAGGCAGTATTTGTAATATAATCATATAATTATCACAATATACGTACAGTAATACTGTCCTCATAACCCGTATATAATGGCATCACAACAGAGCACTCACAATTCACTTCAGTATCACAACTCGCTACATTATCACAACCCACAATAAGTGACAGTGATTCTAAATAGTTCAGTGTTATACGAATCAGCTAGCAATATTCTTGACTGACTGTATTCACACATTTAAATGTTTTCCTGACAGTTACTCGACCAGACCATCTATATAACGAGTTACATCCATTTAGAGTGAATGATTATGAAGAGAGGACACTTCACAAATTTTTAAAAAATGAAATAATATTTTAATGTAGGTCTTATCAAAGCAAGAATTCTATCTGAAAATGTGTTGCAATATAAAGTAATGGGCTTGTACTATCATCATATCACATGTACCAGTTGATAGTGAAGCTTTACATTTTGGCCATGAAAAAAAACAATTTAGGCCCACTGTGCTATGGTTATTAAACAAATCTAGATAAGGGGAGGAAAGGCTTTAAAAGAACAAGCAAAGGGAGACAAAGACTAGATGGATAAAAGAATGTCAGGAAAAAGTAGAATAGAGAATAGAGAATCATGGCTTATTCTGGTAACCGTAGTCAGTCAGTGTCCGGCAGCAGGACAATTATGACGGCTACACACGTGTAAATACGAGTAAAGTAAGAGTATTGTGTGAAACTGTAGATGTATGAGAACTACAGTGGTATGTGTATCAACGATTTATATGTATAAATAGAGTTCATTAATTGCTGTTTAATTATATATAGGTGTCTTCTGCACGGGTCATTAAGGTTAATTCCGGATTAAAGTTAATCCAAATCCACAGTACAGACACACTGCCATGAACGAGTCAATTATCATTAAATCCGCTGTTTTACATGAAAAAAACGGGTATCTGTGTAATGGCAATTAGCATTTACCCTCTAAAAATTTCATATTATACGCTAATGTCAATAAGGAAATGTTTGTTACAGAGGAAAAAATAAATATATACATATATATGCTAGTATTATATCATGCCGATATATATCGTTTCAGTACAAACAAAATTATATGAATGGCTTCAAATAGCCTTTAAATATTAAAGACAGCCAAAATAAAGGTGTTTAATAAAAATGAGATACTCGTAATATCAATTTATATTGGCGGGAGTTTTCTCGGAGTGCTCTTTCTCGTGTGTGATCGCGGGGCACGGTTGGGTATTTTTTCAGGGTGTTGCTAGCAAGGATCATGATAACAAATGTCCGCGCAATTTTGAAGTCACTTTACTTTTAAAAATCACAGAGTTTTTACTAGGAATTTGAAACCAAATTATGATTTAAAACTTTCATTTTTAGTCCATTAATATATTCCATAAGTTGCGAATGTTTTTCCAAACTGGAAATAACATTGCCTACTCTGTGAATTTTCACATAAATCTTCGACATGAAAATGTCAGACCTTGTTTCGTTATTGTTTATTATAAATATTAACGGCAACTCAGCTCCGTCTTTTTTATGGAGTTGATGACGTTATCATGACGTATCAATACATGATTGGTGGCATTAACTAGCTCGTTCTGCGCATGTGCAGGATTAACCTTTGAGCTTAAAAGTAAAGCCTGGTCCGGAGGTGAATTAAAGTTAATCCTAGACGCTGCCATTGCGCATGCGCATTTGAAATCTGGCATAAACTTTTATACTGGTTTAAGACGCCCTATGTCTCTGAAGCATTAACATTTCTTACATGACGTATACCGATTGTCGTATAACGAAATGAGTATGTTCTCACCCATATCGTATAACCTCCTATAAAAAGTGATATCATTCGGTTATAAGGCAGCATTGTCAATTACTTGACAACACTGAATGCTCGTCAGACGCGTCATGGCTGCCGAAGGTATTGCATATACGCCTGATGGCCTCCTGGAAGAAAAATAAACACAAAAAATAACTATAAGACTATCACGGTTGTTTCTTCACCCTAGTCAGCATCATGAATTTAAAAGACATATTGTTAACAGGATATTGAAGACATGGATTATAGAAAATACTTTACAAGAGCGGGTCTACACAAGCCTTACATTATACATACATATGTAGGGACTCAGAGACACAGTATGAGTATGAATGTGAATACAGATTATGAATATTTGGATAATTAATATCTCCACGAATCGATCATTTAACATTACCTCTGAACATATACGTCTCCCTTTGATAGAATGCACATCACAGACTATGAAATATGACAAGAGCTTTTATGAAATATAAAGCAGTCTATATTCATTTTTCATTCCCGTTATGCTCGCTAAACTATACATTTTCCTTTAGAGAAAAAGTATGCTCCTCCCCCTTCGCTGTCATATTAGGGTTAGAAAATGGCTGATTCATTTTTTTCCAGGAATAACATGATTCTGATAATGATATCACATTTTCTTTCCATAAATATTCACAGTCATTTTTTAATCATTAACTCATTTATATATGAAGTACGGAAGAAAAAGAAAATAAAACTTTCTATTATATTCAAGTAACCACATGAGAGGACCAGTTAATCATATTTGATTTTCATTGCAGCAATTTCAGTCCATACAGGTAAAGGGGAGATCGTAAAGGGTTTACTAAAGTATACTGCTCTCTCTCTCTCTCTATCTATCTATCTATTCATCTATCTATCTATCTCTATCTATCTATCTCTATCTCTATCTCTTTCTAAGATATTCCGTTTTCTTTGCTATCCTCCATGGAAATTATGTGTTCAACCGTTTTCTATGCAACCCTTGAGAAAAAACAACTTGCTCATACATTTTCACCGATAACCATATAAGAAATAATATGATCCTGAGAAAAGTATTATGCTAATCCTTTAAAGAGATAATTTGTTCCCCTTTTTTTTCCTACCTTCTTGAGAAATAATATGCTCATCGCTTTTCTTCGTTTCATTTACAGACACAACCTGTTCATCCATGTTCTTCCCTATACTGTAGAGATATAATATGTTCGTCTGCGTTCTTCTCGTCCACAGCAGAGACTGAGGAAATGCCATGGTTTTCTTCTACTCACAGTTCGTAGCCTTAAGAAATTCTTATTTATGGGTGGAAAGAGAGAGGGGGGGAGAAAGACGAGAGAGAGAGGAGAGAGAGAGAGAGAGAGAGAGAGAGAGAGAGACAGGCAGAGAGAAGAAGGTTGATATGTATATGTGTATGTGGGTGTATGTATATACATATATATATATATATATATATATATATTATATGTGTGTGTGTGTGTGTGTGTGTGTGTGTGTGTGGTGTGTGTGTGTGTGTGTGTGTGTGTGTGGCGTGTGTGTTGAGAGGGAGCAAAAAGTATGGGACTAAGCTTGCATCTGTAAGCTTTTAAACACGGTATGGTTTCGCTATGTACATATCCGTTACAGTTGTACGTAATTGCCTAGGAGAGTTGACATGCGATTTAAAACTGTGATTTGTACCCTCGCAGGACTGGGAAAGTACAGCTGTGTTTAATCGGAAATCCAATAATTCACGTAAGAGTCAGCAAATCTTTCTCTTTTTGTAGATACATAATATGTGAAATCGAAGGAGATTCCTAAGTTGCCACGGAGTATGACATGGGGTGATCTATTAGAAATATAAATACGTAGATACACACACATATACACATATATCGATAAATATACACGCGCGTAGAAATGTGTGTATTCGAATGAGGTATATGTATATGTAAAATTATGCACACACACAGGCACTCAGACATACGCACATACGCACATACGCACACACACAAACACACACACACACACACACAATATATATATATATATATATATATATATATATATATATATATATATATATTTTTTTTTTTTTTTTTTTTTTTTTTTTTTTTTTTTTTTTATTCATATATATACATATATTTATTCCCATATATATAAATGTATATATATATATATATATATATCTATATATATATATATATATATATATATATATGATGTAAGTCTGTGTGTGTGTTTGTGTGTGTGTGTGCTATATCGGATATCTAAAAATGTTGATGCACGGATGTAGATATACACCTGCAGGTATAAATAAAGATATCAGCGTTTGTTTTTGCAGATTTGAACGTCACTGACTTCTGAATATATATGTGCAGATGTAGATGTAGTTTATTTCGTAGTGACCTTACAGAATATGCAACTTTTAAGTCGCCTAGGTATGTGGTAACAATATATGATCCAAGTGTTTATGTATCCCACCACTGCCACCAGAAATCTCCCTAACCTCATTCCCTTTGGAAATGCTGTACGTTGATTATAGCATAGGGTTTGTGTAAGAGCCGGAGAGATTTCGTCATTAGCGCGTGCCGAGCTCCTCGTACAGAGATTTGTGGCTGTTAGAAAAGGAAAACCTTGCACATGCTAGAGAGGGAGGCAGAGGTTGAGGAAGATACAGAAAAGCACATGAGATGTACATCAAAGATTTCTTCTCCCCTTTCCTTCCTCCTCTCCTCTTTTCTGTGTGTGTGTGTGTGTGTGTGTGTGTGTGTGTGTGTATGTATGTATATATATGTATGTGTATAAATATACATACATACATATATTATATACATATATAAAATATTAAAAATATTATATTTTATATATATATATATATTATATATATATATTTTTATATATGTATCACATATATATATATATATATCCCCATCTCTCTCTATCCATATATATATATATATATATATATATATATATATATATATAGAGTGTGGTGGTGTGTGTGTGTGTGTGTGGTGTGTGTTGTGTGGGGTGTGTGATTGTGTGGTGGGGTTTGTGTGTTGTGTGTGTGTGTTGTGTGTGTTGTATTTGTGTGTGTGTGTTTTTGTGTGTGTGTGTTGTGTGTGTGTGTGTGTGTTGTGTGTGTGTCTATCACACACACACACACACTATGTATATATACACACATACATATATATCTATCTACATCTATATACATATATACATGTGTGTGTGTATGCTTGTGTGTGTGTGTGTGTTTGTTTTGTGTGGGGTGGGGTGTTGTGTGTGTGTATGTGTGTGCTGTGTGTGTATGTGTGTGGCGTGTGGTGGGGTGTGTGTGTGTGTGTGTGGGGTGTGTGTGTGTGTGTGTGTATTTTGGGTATAATAATATATAAATTAATATATAAAATATATAAATATATATATATTATATTATATATAAGGGTATATGGGTTGTTTTTTGTTGTTTTTTGTCTATAATATTATATATATATATATATTATATAATATATATATATATATTAATAATATATATTATAATAAAATAGAGAAATTAATAATGTGTGTATATATAATATTTTGTTTGTGTTTTTTTTTTGTTATATTTTGTGTTTTTATTTTTTTTGTTGTTTTTTTTAATAATATAATAATAATAATAATAATATTAATCCCATAATATCATGTGTAATTGGTGGGCCTTTGTTTTGGTGGTGTGTCGTAATATATTTACAAAATAGGAAAAACTTAATTAAAAATTAAAGGGGAAAAAACTTTATAAAACTTTTACAAAAAACATACCCCACAAACAAACACAATATGAAATAATACCTATTTTTTAAATATTAAATTTTTAATATAATATATTATATATATATGATGGGTGTGGTGGTTGTGTGAATTGGATAAATTAGTTATTTATCGTTTCTTATATATTTTATATATATATTATAAAATATTTATACTATATATAAAAAATAATATGTGTGTGTGTGTGTGTGTGTGTGTGTGTGTGTTTTATTTTTGAAAATTTTTGTGTGTGTGGTGTGTGTGTGTGTGTGGTGTATGTGTATGTGTGTGTTATCATTTTCAACTCAGTATAATCATTCTAATGATATGATAATGATAATGACAATAGTGGTGATGATAATGAACAGTGTACTAGTGTTGAGATATTATGTTTATTGACGAGTACTACCTGTGAAGGTCCACGTCATAATTTAGTCATTAACTTGGTAATAACCATTGATATTATTTCTCTCTTAGCATGATTACTTTCATTACTGTTATTGATATCATCACGATATTCATTGTTATGATTAGGTCGTAGTCATGATCATCAGCAGCAGTGTCATTATTATTCTATCATTATTATTAGCATCAAATTATTATTACCATCATTATTACTATCATAATCATCATCATCAACTTCGCTATCATCATCATCATCATCTTCATTATATCATCACCATCATCATCTTCATTATATCATCAACATCATCATCATCTTCATTATATTATCACTATCATCTTCATTATATCATCATCATCATCTTCCTTATATCATCATCTCATCATCATCATCTTCATTACATCATCATTCTGGATATCAAGTTTAAAAATGATGCCAGACGATATAACATGATCAACTCCATTTAGGGCAAGTGACTCGTCACCACCTTCCCACACTCACTTTAAATATAGCACAGAGCTTGTGCAAGCGCTGGAGAGAAAATGTGCCGTCTCTTACAGCGTTCGTCATTAGGAAGGGCCGAGATCCCTGAGCAGATCTTTGTGGTTGTTAAAATAGAAAAACCGTACACACGCTAGAGAGGGAGGCAGAGGTTGAGGAGAATACAGAAAAACACATGGGGTGTACATCAAAGATTTCTTCTCTCTCTCTCCCCCCCACTTCCTTCCTACTCTCCTCCTTTCTCCGTGTTCTGTACACCCACCCACCTCCCCCTCTCCCTCCTATATCTCCTTTCATCTCGTTATTACAAGCCTCCTTCTGGCAGTAAAAAATCTTACTTCTATTTCTTCTCCTCTTGCTTCTTCCTTTTACTGTTTTTTTATGGTCCTCCTCTTCCTCTTTCTCTTCTTCTTCTTCATGTTTTCTTCTTCTTCTACTTCTTCCTCCTATTCCTATTCCTCTTCTTCTTTATGTTTTTCTTTTAGTCCCTCCACCTCTTCTTCTATTTCATGATCTTCATCCACTTCCTCATCCTCTTCCTCTTTCTTCTCTCCCTTGTTCATTTTTCTTCCTATTTCCCTCCTCTTCCTCCTGCTCCTTCTCCTCTTCCTTCTCCTCCCACACCTCTTCCCCCCCTTCTTGTCCATTATTTCCTTCTCCTCTTCCCCCCTCCTCCTTCTCTTCCTCTTACCTCTACGTCCATCACACACGTTCCCGTCCTTCTACCTTCCCATATTTAATTTCCTACCTTCATCCTCCTCCTATCTCTAGTCTTCATTTCACTTCTTCACTTCTCTCTCATCCTTATCTCCCTTATTCACTTATCTTAACTTCCCCTCTGGCTCCACTTCCTCCTCCTACTCTTAAAGCCTTCTTTTTTCCTCGTATCTCCCCATTCTCTCCTCTCCTTTTCTCCTCTCCCTCCTCCTCTCCCTCTCCCTACCTCCCCCATCCCCCTAACACCCGTCTCCCTCTCCCTTTCTCCCCCGTCTCTCTCCCTACATTTTCCTCTCCCTGCCTCCCCATCCTCCTACCACCCCTGTCCTAATCTTTCTTTTCTCCTCTCTCTCTCTTCCTCCTATCTCCTCCTCTCCCTCTCCCTCACTTTCCCTCCCCCACCCCCTTACCTCCCCCTCCTCCTCTCCCTATCTCCTCATTTCCTTCTCTCTACCATCCACATCCCACGACCTACCTCTCACCCAACCATCCCTCTCTCCCTCACCCTACCTCCCCCATCCCCGTCCTCTCCTCTCCTTTCTCCCTCTCCCTACCTCCCCCTCTCCCTCACCCCCCATCCCCCTGCGAACCCCGACCTCTCCTCTCCCTACCTCCCCATCTCCTTCAACCCCCCCCTATTCCCCTACCAAACCGACCTCCCTCTCCTTCTCCTCCCTACCTCCCTCTCTCCCTCACCCCCTATCCCCCTACCACCCCGACCCCTCCTCTCCCTTCTCCCTTTCATCCCGCAGGCGCAACGGGACCACCTGAAAGTTTGCCCCACAGCTGGTCGCCGCCACAGAAGGTTCTTTGAGCGGTAATGTAGCGCAAAATGGAAGAGGGTTGTTGAAGCCTCTTAGCCCGAGCGTGAAGGCTTCTTGGCTTCTTGGCTTCTTGGCTTCCTCTTCCCTCCAGAAGGTGAAGCTTTTAGGGGCAAGGGATTTCTGTGGGGGGTGGGGTCCTTGGGGGGTGAGGGTTTTCAAGGTAAGGTCATCTTGGGAAAGAGGGTCTCTTTGGGATAGGTCTATTTAAGGTAAAGTGGTCTTTTGGGGTAGCAAGTTTTTAAAGATGAGTTTTGCGGGGGGGGGGGGGAGGGCACGGCCTTTTGAGGTAAAATCTTGTGGGTTTGAGGTCTTTTCGAGAAAATTTTCTTTGGGGAAAAGACTTTTAAGGTAAGATGTTTCAGTTTTTTTTTTTGTTTTTTTTTCTTTTTTTTTTTTTGACAAGGTATTTTGGTCTAGGAAATTTTTTTAACGAAAGGTCTATTGAGGTAACAAGATTTTTGGGGAGTCACTTTTTGGGGACTTGATTTCTTAGGGAAAGACCTTATCGGGCAAGGTCTCTCGCCCTCATCGTTAACCCTTTTACAAAACGACGTCTTTCCTCATTAACCGAAGTGATACGGACACCCCTCGGCGTCCGAAGCATAATTCTTTGTAAACAAAAATATGATTAATAGTTAATTTAAAACCATATTATTTTTAATTATAATTTTTAAAAATATTTATAATAAAATAAATATTTTAGGGTCTCCCCCCCCCCCACCCCCCCCCCCCCCCGTTTTTTTTTAACCCCCTTTCCCCCCCCCTTTGATTTTTTCCCCCCCCCCCGAGGGGGGGTTAATTTACCTTTTTTGGGGGTTTTAAAAAAAAAAACCCAAAGGGGGGGGGGTAAGGTCCCTTCGGGGGGCTTCCGAAGGGGGTAACTTTTCTTTTTTTTTTTCCCGGGGTAGGCAAAATTTTTTAAAAAGGGGGGTTTTTGGAAACCCAAATTTTTTGGGTAATTTTTTGGGGCTTTTATAGGGGGGGGGCCCCCCCCGTTTAAAATTTTTTATTTATAAAATTTTTTTGGGTAAAAAATTTTTAAAAATTATTTTTTTTTATTTTTAATATTTTTCTAAAATTTTTTTAAAAATTATATAAAATTTTTCTTTTTATTTATTTTATTAAAGTTTGGTATTTTTGTGCTTCAAAAGAAGGATCAAATGCTCCAGGTATCTGTCAATTGTAAATTTGGGTCCAACTAAAGAAATACCTAAAAAATAACTCAAATTTTTAAATATTTTTATATATAAATATTATTAAATACATTATTTTTTTGCAAGGTTACTGTATGTATATAGAAGGAATGAAAACTGCTAAATTAAAAATTTATATATAAATATTTAATAATTTTTATTATTATTATAATATAAAAAAATAAAAAAATATAAAAAAAAAAAAAAAAAAAAAAAAAAAAGGAAAAAGGGGTTAAGATTAGAATGCGTTGCTTATTTGGGGGGGGAGGGGGAGGGGGGGGGGGTGCGGAGAGTGGTATGGGGGGGGGAGGGGGATGAAAAAAGGTGAGATATGAGGAAATAGAAAACAAGAAAAAAACAAGATAATGATGCTAATAATTTAAAAAAAATAATAATAAAGATAAAAATAATGAAAATGACAAGGAAAAAAAATGTTTTTCATTTGTACTGAAGATGAAGTAAATAAGGGGAAATTATTTTTGTGAGAAAAGGGAAAAAAAACTTTAAAAAAAAAAATACACCGTTCATGACCTAAGTTTCCAAATGTATATTTAAAAGAAGCGAAGTATAATTAAGCCTTTACGGGGTTTTTTTTTTTTTCATCATATTACTTAAAATTAAATAAAACAAAATTTTTGTTTTCCAATCCATAAAAAATAAATCAAAATTTTTTCTGCGGAAATAGAATGTCAATGTTTTAGTTTTTTAATAGAGGGAATTGTTTTTGAATGATAAAAATGCCATTAATGTAATATAATTGTTAAAGAAATAATTAATGATTTTTACAAAAGTGATAATAACAGTAATGATAATAAAAAATAATTTTGAAAGTATGTAGCACTCATAACAATATCATTTTTATCATTATTTTTAAATAATAAAATGTTGTTTTTTTTTACATTTATGTTTTTTTTTAAGTGTTACAGTGTTTTCCGACGTGTGTGTTATATCAAAAACCGTTTTATTGAGAAAGACTTTTTTTCGTGACAAAGGCATTTTATTTAAAGAAAGAAAAAAAATCTATTACATAAATTAGATAAAAAAAACAAAAACCCCGGGTTTTGTCATATTGGGAAAAGGTCTCAAACCCGTGAAAATTAGTTGGTTCGTTAAACTTTCTGCGATGCGCGGGATGGCGGTTTTTTTCAGCCAATGAGATATTTACTCTGTTTTTTTAGACCCAAACAATTCGTTATCGGGCGAGTGGGCGGTGACGGAAGGATTAGTTTGATTATGAACATCGTGCGCGGCGTTTGTATGGTTATTTGTTTGTTTGCTGTGGAAATGTTTAGAAAAGGCATCGGGTTTCCCATTCGAAAGGTAATGCTTTTTACGATTTAAAATCTGTTATTTTTTGGTTTTACTTATATGTATGTTATTTATATGCTCTACTGTTACTTATACGTGTTACATATGCACCGGTCGGGGTAAATATTGTATTACCTTTATACTCTCTAAAGAGGGCGCTCCAGCATCATTAAAATTTTACAAAACATGGTGCAATTTTCAATAGCCAATCAGCGTTTAGCTTCACCCCCCGCCAGATGCCCCTACTGACAAGGGGGGGTTTTTCGCGTCACCCCCCTCCGTTTTCCGGCGCTTCGCCCCCAAATTCGGTAAGTTTAAAAATATAATTTTTTAGATGAAAGTTACGCAATTATTATAAAATATATAAAATATATATATGTTTAATATATATAAAATAATAATAATTAATATATAAAAACTTAATATAATATATAAATATTAATATAGTATATATATATATATATATATATATAATAATATATTTTTGGGGTTATATATATATAAATCTTTTTAAAATTTTTTATAAATAACATTAGTTATATTATATTATATATATATTTAAAATATATATATTATATAATATTATAATAAATTTATTTAAAAATTTTAATTTTACTATAAAAATATATTAATAATAATAATAATATAAATAATTTTAAAATATAAAATAGATAAAAAATATTATAATATATATAATAATATATATAAATATATATATAAATTATATATATTATATATAAAATTTTTATATATTATTTTAAATATATAAATTTATTTATTACATAATAATTATAAAATTAAATATATTATATTAAAATAAAATTTAAAATTATTTAATTTCTAAAAAAAATAAGCGATAAAAACCCTCAAAATTGCAGCATTTAACACAAACGACGCATACCCCATTGCCTGCCGCCAAAGATGCTTGCCCGCTTACCTGACCTGGTTGTTTTTCCCCATACATGAATAATTAATAAGTCTATGGGTAGTTTTCGCAGCCCAATTTTATTCTGTTATCATTTTTAGTTTCTTTTATTAAGTCTTTTACTTGTTTTTAAGTTTCCCTGCCAGATATTTACTTGTATTATAAATATGATCAGCGGAGTAGCACACGAAACAAGTGGCCGCACGGATTCGCGATTCGCAAAACAATCGCGACAGTATTTTCCGCACATACTGTGTGAACAAAGAAGGGAAAATAAATCGGTTTGCTCCGAGACACCGACGTGTTTCTTTCCAAGGGACTCTACATAGACGTACCACGACCGTCACAGATTAATACCTAAAAGATAAGTAGTCGGCTGCTCATGTTAGCTATGCATCTACTATTTTACGTTTTATGCATGTTTCTTAAGCGCTTCATGAACTAAACGCATATTTTGCAAGTGTTTCCGCCAATAATTAGCTGTCCACATAAACAGTTTTAGCCGGCCATTTTAGTGTTTTAAAACTTTATTCTTAGTTATTTCTCTTACTTTAGTTTTACCTTTTATATCTTCGGTGATATTTCGTATAATTTCACTTACCTGTTTCACCGAATTGGCTTTGCTTTTATTTCCATTTTACGTTACTCTTTGGGCCAGACTTTCATTTCGTCTTAACTTAATAAATATTGTGGACTACGGGTTTTATGAACGAGCTGGCGAGATATTACCACTCGCTACCACTGCCTCGCCACGCTACGTTCGCTCCCGTATTACCAGGGGAACTCGGAATCTGCCAGTTCTGCAACACTTGAGCTCGAAGCTCAGTTGATGCCAGAACCTTTCACTGGACCATGCTAATGAATTTATACATTACACTATTGTAATCTTAAAATATCAAACATCGGAATAAATATTGCAAGAACAGCATGAGAGAGACAGAATACCTCTCACATATATACATAAATATATACCCAGTATATATATATATATATATATATATATATATATATATATATATATATATATACACATATATATATACACATTTTAGCATATATATATATATATATATATATATATATATATATATATATTTTATAATATATATCACACAACATTTTATGAATATATATAGTTATATATATTATAAAAGTATATACATATCATGTATAAATATATGTATATACATATGTATATATAAAAGATAGCATATAAAATATATATATATTTAAAAATTATATAAAATTTATATTATATATATAGAGAGAGAGAGAGAGAGGAGAGAGAGTATATGCACATTTATATGACATATGTTATTTATTGATATACATATATGTAGATAGTATGCATTACATATATATACATATTATACATATATATTTTATATATAATATAATGATCTATATGTGTGTGCGTGTGAATGTGTCATTTTATATGTATATAAATTATATATATATATATATAATATATATAATGATATATATTATATATATAAAATATATATAATAAATATATAAACACATATATATAAGTATATATGTTATATATATTTACACACACACACACACACACACACAACACACACACACACACACACATATATATATAAATATATATATATATATATATATATATATATATAATATATATATATATATATATGAAGAGCATAAAGTTTATATGACTTTTACTCTCCTTGACGCTCTAGGAGATTCAACTTATTTTTTGTTTTGTTTATATAAACGATCACACCCGTGATCTTTTGTTCTCTGTTTGTCTGATCATTACAAGTAGGATATCGGAAACAAATCTTACTGTTTGGTTTTATTATTTTAAATATGTACAAATGTGTTCACGCACGCAATGTGCGAAACTTCAAAATCTATGATTCACGGGGGTGAACACACACTAGTAACACATTGGGTGAATACACATTATTAACACGGTGGATGAACACACTAGTAACAAGGGGGGGATGAACCGCACTAGTAACACAGAGGGGGGGTGAACACACACTAGTAACACGGAGGGTGAACATTACTGTCACGTCGGATATAGCCACTACACCACGTTACGCACTGTTATGCACTTTAGTTCGCCCGGCGTGCTTTCTTGTTCTTCCGCGACGTGGAGGAAGGCGAGGAGACGCAGGCGTCGCCGATGCCCCTGGCGACCTCGACAGCCTCGTAGGGTCAGGAGAGCCTCGTCTGCGGGTAGAGAGAAGGGCGGAAGGTAATCGTGCCCCGTGCGGTACGTGATCTCGCACTAGCTCACGCATGTGCCTCGCTTCTTCTCAGGCACGTACTCTGTACCTGCCCATGCGCGTGCCCCACACTCGCTCACGCCTGTGTTCTGCACCGTCCACGCAACTCGGGCCTCTCTGCCGGTTCTTTGTGGCGATGATGGGCGGCGCCCAAGGTCCCTAAAAGCATTAAATAAGTGCGCATATGCTTTGCAACTACTTTATCTCGCACTTAATACGTGCTCAGTTTCATGGCACTTAAGCTTATTGCAGCATTACGAATAATTCGCTTACCGAGGATTCGTGGGAGAAAGGTATGGAAACAAAATATCCGTCAAGCACGAGAGCAAGCCCATAGGCCGGGCCATAAGTGAAAGGCCCGGGCTTGCTTGCTTGAGATTTGCGAAGTTCTGGCTTCGCCCGGGCCTTTCAATATGGCCGGCCGTGTCAGCCTTTTATGACTGTCTCATTGTTGGTCTGACCTCGGGGCTTACGTAGCGGTGGGATTGCCAGCAGGGTG
>NC_051427.1:13259488-13263885 GCF_015228065.2 Penaeus monodon | reverse complement strand
TTTTTCACATTATTATTAGCATCAAATTATTATTTACCATCATTATTACTATCATAATCACATCATCAACTTCGCTACCATCATCATCATCATCTTCATTATATCATCACCATCATCATCTTCATTATATCATCAACATCATCATCATCTTCATTATATTATCACTATCATCTTCATTATATCATCATCATCATCTTCCTTATATCATCATCTCATCATCATCATTCTGGATAACAAGTTTAAAAATGATGCCAGACGATATAACATGATCAACTCCATTTAGGGCAAGTGACTCGTCACCACCTTCCCACACTCACTTTAAATATAGCACAGAGCTTGTGCCAGCGCTGGAGAGAAAATGTGCCGTCTCTTACAGCGTTCGTCATTAGGAAGGGCCGAGATCCCTGCGCAGATCTTTGTGGTTGTTAAAATAGAAAAACCGTACACACGCTAGAGAGGGAGGCAGAGGTTGAGGAGAATACAGAAAAACACATGGGGTGTACATCAAAGATTTCTTCTCTCTCTCTCCCCCCCACTTCCTTCCTACTCTCCTCCTTTCTCCGTGTTCTGTAGCACCCACCCACCTCCCCCTCTCCCTCCTATATCTCCTTTCATCTCGTTATTACAAGCCTCCTTCTGGCAGTAAAAAATCTTACTTCTATTTCTTCTCCTCTTGCTTCTTCCTTTTACTGGTTTTTTTATGGTCCTCCTCTTCCTCTTTCTCTTCTTCTTCTTCATGTTCTTCTTCTTCTACTTCTTCCTCCTATTTCTCTTCCTCTTCTTCTTCATGTTTTTCTTTTAGTCCCTCCACCTCATCTTCTATTTCATGATCTTCTTCTTCCACTTCCTCCTCCTCTTCCTCTTCTTCCTCCCCCTCCTCTTCCTCTTTCTTCTCTCCCTTGTTTATTTTTCTTCCTATTTTCCTCCTCTTCCTCCTGCTCCTTTCCTCTTCCTTTCCTCCCACACCTCTTCCCCCCCTTCTTGTCCATTATTTCCTTCTCCTCTTCCTCCTCCACCTCCTCCTTCTCTTCCTCTACCTCTCGTCCATTTACACACGTTCCTCCTTCTACCTTCCCATATTTAATTCCTACCTTCATCCTCCTCCTATCTCTAGCTCTTCATTTCACTTCTTCACTTCTTCTCTCTCATCCTTATCTCCCTTATTCACTTATCTTAACTTCCCCTCTGGCTCCCCTTTCTCCCCGTCTCTCTCCCTACATTTTCCTCTCCCTGCCTCCCCATCCTCCTACCACCCCTGTCCTAATCTTTCTTTTCTCCTCTCTCTCTCTTCCTCCTATCTCCTCCTCTCCCTCTCCCTCACTTTCCCTCCCCCACCCCCTTACCTCCCCCTCCTCCTCTCCCTATCTTCTCATTTCCTTCTCTCTACCATCCCCATCCCACGACCTACCTCTCACCCAACCATCCCTCTCTCCCTCACCCTACCTCCCCCATCCCCGTCCTCTCCTCTCCTTTCTCCCTCTCCCTACCTCCCCCTCTCCCTCACCCCCCATCCCCCTGCGAACCCCGACCTCTCCTCTCCCTACCTCCCCATCTCCTTCAACCCCCCCCTATTCCCCTACCAAACCGACCTCTCCTCTCCCTTCTCCCTCTCCCTACCTCCCTCTCTCCCTCACCCCCTATCCCCCTACCACCCCGACCCCTCCTCTCCCTTCTCCCTTTCATCCCGCAGGCGCAACGGGACCACCTGAAAGTTTGCCCCACAGCTGGTCGCCGCCACAGAAGGTTCTTTGAGCGGTAATGTAGCGCAAAATGGAAGAGGGTTGTTGAAGCCTCTTAGCCCGAGCGTGAAGGCTTCTTGGCTTCTTGGCTTCTTGGCTTCCTCTTCCCTCCAGAAGGTGAAGCTTTTAGGGGCAAGGGATTTCTGTGGGGGGTGGGGTCCTTGGGGGGTGAGGGTTTTCAAGGTAAGGTCATCTGGGGAAAGAGGGTCTTTTTGGGATAGGTCTATTTAAGGTAAAGTGGTCTCTTGGGGTAGCAAGTTTTTAAAGACGAGTTTTGCGGGGGGGGGGGGGGAGGGCATGGCCTTTTGAGGTAAAATCTTGTGGGTTTGAGGTCTTTTCGAGAAAATTTTCTTTGGGGAAAAGACTTTTAAGGTAAGATGTTTCAGTTTTTTTTTTTTTTTTTCTTCTTCTTTTTTTTTTGACAAGGTATTTTGGTCTAGGAATTTTTTTTAACGAAAGGTCTATTGAGGTAACAAGATTTTTGGGGAGTCACTTTTTGGGGACTTGATTTCTTAGGGAAAGACCTTATCGGGCAAGGTCTCTCGCCCTCATCGTTAACCCTTTCACTGATACGACGTTCTTACCTCGTTACACCGAAGTGATACGGACACCGCTCAGCGTCCGAAGCATAATTCTTTGTAAAGCAAAATATTCACTGAAGTGTAACACTACCGTGCATGGACAAAACCTTTGCTGTAGGGAACACCATGATTATGTTTTTGAGACATTTACCTCAACATTTTTAGAATATATTTTGAAAATTACATAAAGAAGAAACAGTACAATTATTACTTCATTTCTTGGGATTTGACAACTCAAGATGGGCTACATATCACACACACACAGATATATATATAATAATATATATATAGTAATATTATATAATATATATATATATATATATATATATATAGACATATATATATATATAATATATAATAATATTATATATATATATATATATATATATATATATATATATTACATGTGTGTGTGTATGTGTGTGTGTCTGTGGCAAAAGAAGCGATCAAATGCTCATCAGGTATCTGCTCATATTTGTCAGAGATTATTGGTGCCGGAACTAAGAGAAATGAGGCTGCCAGGCATACGACTAACTTCAAATATAAATGCATTTTTATACTATGAAATATTATTAAATACATTCATTTCCTTATTGTCAAGTTACTGTATGTATATAAGAAGGAATGTTCAAAACTGCTAAATATATATATATTTTATATATATATATATATATATATATATATATGTATATATATATATATATATATATATATGTATATATATATATATATATATATATATATATCAGTAAAAGGGTTAAGATTAAGAATGTCGTTGCTTATATGGGTGGGGGAGGGGGAGGGGGAGGGGATGCGGAGTAGTGGTATGGGGTGGGGAGGGGGATAGAAAAAAGGTGATGATTATGAGGATAATATGAAGAACAAGATAAAAACGAAGATAATGATGCTAATAACTTAAAATAATAATAATAAAGATAAAAATAATGATAATGACAAGGAAAGAAAATGATTTCATAGTTGTACTGAAGATGAAAGTAACATACAGAGGAAATTTATTTTTGTGAAGATAATGGATAAATAACTAAATTTAAAAAAAAATACACAGCGTTCATGACCTAACGTTTCCAAATGTATATTTTAAAAGAAGCGAAGTATAATTTAAGCACGTTTACGGCGTTTCATTTTTTCATCATATTACTTAAACTTAAATAAAAACAATAATTGTGTTGTCCAATCCAGTAAAACAATAAATACAATTCTTTCTGCTGACAGGAGTTAAGTAGAATGTACAAATGTTTTAGTTTTTAATAGAGGAATTTGTTTTAGAATGATAATAATGCCATTAATGATAATATAATTGTTAATGATAATAATAATGATTATTACAAAAGTGATAATAACAGTAATGATAATAATAATATATTCGAAAGTATGATAGCACTCATAACAATATCATTATTATCATTATTATTAATATAATAATATGTTGTTTTTTTATACATTTATGTTTTTTCTTTTTTTTAAGTGTCTGACAGTGTTGCCGACGTGTGTGTTTATATCAACACTCGTTTGAATTCTGAGAAAGACTTCTTTTCTGTGACAAAGGCATTTTATATTAAAGAAAGAAAAAATATCTATTACATAAATTAGATAAAACAACATAAATCCGGGTATTAGTCATATTAGAAACGGTCTCAAACCTGTGAGAATTAGTTGATTCCAGTTAAACTATTCTGCGGATGCGCGTGGGATGGCGGTTTCTTTCCAGCCAATGAGATCATGACATCTGTTTGATTAGACCAATCAGATTCGTTATCGGCAGTGGGGGTGACGGAAGGTTATTTGATATGAAATCGTGCGCGGCGTTTGTATGGTTATTTGTTTGTTTGCTGTGGAAATGTTTAGAAAAGGCATCGGTTCCTATTCTGAAAGTGTACATGCGATATTTATATCGATTGTAAAATCTGTTATTTATCGGTTTTACTTATATGTATGTTATTTATATGCTCTACTGTTACTTATACGTGTTACATATGCACCGGTCGGGGTAAATATTGTATTACCTTTATACTCTCTAAAGAGGGCGCTCCAGCATCATTAAAATTTTACAAAACAT
>NC_051427.1:13252125-13256888 GCF_015228065.2 Penaeus monodon | reverse complement strand
TATTTTTTTTTTTAAAGAATAAGGGGATTTCTTTAAGGGAATGGTATTTTTAAAATCATTATAAAAAATTAATAGTTAGATATAAGTATTTTTTGGAAAATATATACAAAGGGGTTTGAACCTTTTTTTTTAAGTTAAAAACAAATCTGAATGAGATTTTGACTAAGTTTTCTTCATGTTTACATCTGTGCGTGTCTGTATGTATGTTTGTGTGTATGCGAGTGTGCGAGTTTGTATGTGCTCTTTCCTTCTCTTTAAATGTATTACTATCCTTTGATGGACCTTGTGCAGTCTATTCTCTCAAAAGCAGGAAACAAGAAATCATTCGGGCCGGGGAGGCTTTCAGCAGAGCCCCAACTTTGCTTCCGTTTTTGAACATAAAACTACGTCGACTTACATGCACAAAATACTGGATAAAGGCATAGTACATATATACATACTTACATATATATATATATATATATATATATATATCATATATATATTTTATATATATATAATAAACACACAAAACACACACACACGGTGGTGTGTGTGTGTGTTGTGTGTGGTGTGTGTTTTTGTGTGTGTGTGTGTGGTGTGTGTGTGTGTGTGTGTGTGTGTGTGTGTGTGTGTGTGTGTGTAAGCACATTGTCACTTCGTGTTATAGAAATTGGCTCACACTCCCGCCAATGCATACTTGAATATCACACATGTTAAAAGCATATCGGTACTAGATGTCTGTGGTATGATGAAAGCTTATCTTTGTATATTCATTAGTTGCAGTGTGGTGTGGTCAGTTCAGTTTTACAAAGGGAGTCCTTTGTGAAACCTTTTGGGATTTTCGGTGGATAACATGTGTTATTCGCTTCTTGTACACTTTTGTTTGGTGGATACAAGTTACAGTGATTCTCTTGTGAGATTTTCCTAATGTAATGGTAGCCAGATTTACTCTTGCTCGTATTTGTCAACAAAACGTCATGCGATTGATATGGTATTAGCGTCTTTTTAGCTATTAGATTTTTTTTTTTTTTTTTTTTTTTTAGCATTATAAAGGCTCTTGTTTGAGATGTTTGTTTGTATATCCACTGTGTCGTGTTCGTATATATGTTTGTTTGGTGTTTCTCTACGATGCTTGAGGAGAAGATACACCAATTAAAACTAAAGTAGGTTGATTGGAGATCAGCTCTGACAAAAATAAAAGGGAGTTCTTCATAGTCCTCTGCCCCTTACGTTAGGCTCTGCCCGAGAGTGCTACTGCCAGACGTGTGACTACAGAGATAAGATAAAATATTGTGCTCTACAAATTGTTCAGAGAATCTCACTCTTTAACATAGGCGATATGCTACGCAGCAATATAAACTAAACTTATCTTCTATATTTCACATGGGGGTAACATATCACAAAAAAGGGCATATATATGTAATATAATCATATAATTATAAACAATATACGTACGATAATATTGTCACTCATATTCCGTATATAATGGCATCACAATATGGCACTCACAACTCACATTAGTATCACAACTCAATTCATTATCACAACCCACAATGTTAATGCAGTTTCGTCTCGCAGCCTGCATTTCCCCCTCCTCACTTTGCTTCATCTGCGTTGCATATATATCAAGATAAAAATATCTTATACTCTGGATTTTTTTTTTTTTTTTTTTTCATTTTAATGCGATCTGGCTCTTGCACTTTGATGTTGCATACAATGAGAACTTGCCTTATATTCCCAGATTTTTTTTTTTTTATCTGTCTCATTTAGCAAGTGAAGTTCGTCATGCACCTACGCTGAATATTTAGAAAGACGCTCTTCTATTTGTGGCATCCCTTCCAGCGAAGGGGAATTTAGTTATCAAATCTGATATGCATGGATGCACGATCGTTTTGCAATGGTTGATGTCTTACTGATGTTTTCTGACTGCAATGGGATTCATTTCTTCGAAAGAATGTCTTCCTGGAGTTCCAGATATTTCTCTATTCTGTCTCGCCTAATCAGCTCCGTCACATGGAATAAAATATTGCACTTGATACGGAAATACATTACTCGTAACAAGCTACATGAATATTACATTACTGGCTTTAAATCATCAGCACGTTACAGTATGTAAGTTTTTTTGTAAAAATCATTTTTCTTTATATTATGAGGGGTTAATATTTTACATTCCGAATTTAATTGAGTGTAGGTTCACTTTTCTTCAATATCTCATTATTATTAATGATTTTCCATAAGATATACACTCTCTGTATGCTCATTCACGCCAGCGAAAATAACGAATAGTCTTGATACACTGGAGTAACGATGCAAGAAAAACATAATAGTTATCCCATTGTATTCGCCAGATTATTGTTATAGAAAACGGGATTAACAGGTCAGTGGCTACTCTCAAAGTAACTTGTGACTAGTGTTGGGCGAAACTGATTATAGCGTGAAATTTCTCAGCAGTTGGTTATAACTTTCAGTAATCGAATACTAACCGACATCCCCATAGTCAGGGTTAAACTGAGTAACGCCTTAATATATTTCAATCTAACACAACTCGCCATGTTCTTTCTTTTACGAATGCTTAGTTATGAAGCAATGATTCTTTATTATTTATTTTAAAAATTCAGGCGCATATTTACTCGCCTTCTTCCCTCACGCCTGTTATCGTCAGGGTATTTGGTGGGTGGGCAAGGAGAGGAGGGGAGGGGCGGCAGTAACCGTTTCAACGCGCGCACGTGCGCACACACACACACACACACACACACACACACACACACACACACACACACACACACACACACACACACAACACACACACACACACACACACACACAGAGGGGGGATAGATGGAAGGGAGAGAGAGAGAGAGATTACACTAAAATCATAAATGTATAATTATACTATCCAGACAGACCACTGCATAATCACATGAAAGTAATCAACTACTAATCGATCACTGATCGCAAATGTAATCGAATTAATCGACTGCATAAAAAAGGAGTGTCACCCATCACTGATTATGACCTTTATTAATATGAATAACTATCATGATGACTCTTTATAAGACTATTGTTTATTTCCCTGTACCCATTCCCATCCATAAAAAATATGTGGTAAGTGTTCGTTTCATATGTTTGTTTGGTGTTTCTCTACGATGCTTGAGGGAGAAGAATACACCGATGAAAGCTAAAGTAGGTTCATTGGAGATCAGCTCTGACAAAAATAAAAGGGAGCTCTTCATGGTCCTCTGCCCCGCACGCCAGGCTCTGCCCGAGAGTGCTGCTGCCAGACGTGTGACTACGAAGACAAAATCAAATATTGTAATTTACAAATCTTACAGAGAATCTCATTCTTTGACATAGGTGATATGCTACACAGCAATATAAACTAAACATAATCATCACTTCACTTCAGTATCACAACCCACAGTAAGTGACAGTGATTCTAAATAGTTCAGCTAACAATATTCTTGACTGACCGTATTCACACATTTAAATGTTTTCCTGACAGTTACTCGCCCAGACCATCTATATTACGAGTTACATCCATTTAGAGTGAATGATTATGAAGAGAGGACACTCCACAAATTTTTAAAAAATGAAATAATATTTTAATGTAGGTCTTATCAAAGCAAGAATTCTATCTGAAAATGTGTTGCAATATAAAGTAATGGGCTTGTGCTATCATCATATCACATGTACCAGTTGATAATGAAGCTTTACATTTTGGCCATGAAAAAAAGCAATTTAGGCCTACTGTGCTATGGTTATTAAACAAATCTAGATAAGGGGAGGAAAGGCTTTAAAAGAACAAGCAAAGGGAGACAAAGACTAGATGGATAAAAGAATGTCAGAAAAAAAGAGAATAGAGAATAGAGAATCATGGCTTATTCTGGTAACCATAGTCAGTCAGTGTCCGGCAGCAGGACAGTTATGACGGCTACACACGTGTAAATACGAGTAAAGTAAGAGTATTGTGTGAAACTGTAGATGTATGAGAACTACAGTGGTATGTGTATCAACGATTTATATGTATAACTAGAGTTCATTAATTGCTGTTTAATTATATATAGGTGTCTTCTGCACGGGTCATTAAAGTTAATTCCGGATTAAAGTTAATCCAAATCCACAGTACAGACACACTGCCAGGAACGAGTCAATTATCATTAAATCCGCTGTTTTACATGAAAAAAACGGGTATCTGTGTAATGGCAAGTAGCATTTACCCTCTAAAAGTTTCATATTATGCGCTAATGTCAATAAGGAAACGTTTGTTACAGAGGAAAAAATAAATATATACATATATACGCTAGTATTATATCATGCTGATATATATCTGTTTCAGTACAAATAAAATTATACGAATGGCTTCAAATAGCCTTTAAATATTAAGGACAGCCAAAATAAAGGTGTTTAATAAAAATGAGATACTCGTAATATCAATTTATATTGGCGGGAGTTTTCTCGGAGTGCTCTTTCTCGTGTGTGATCGTGGTGCACGGTTGGGTATTTTTTCAGGGTGTTGCTAGCGAGGATCATGATAACAAATGTCCGCGCAATTTTGAAGTCACTTTAGTTTTAAAAATCAGACTTTTTGCTAGGAATTTGAAACCAAATTATGATGTTATTTAAAACTTTCATTTTTAGTCCATTAATATATCCCATAAGTTGCAAATGTTTTTCCAAACTGGAAATAACATTGCCTACTCTGTGAATTTTCACATAAATCTTCGACATGAATATGTCAGACCTTGTTTTGTTATTGTTTATTATAAATATTAACGGCAACT
>NC_051427.1:13237125-13247125 GCF_015228065.2 Penaeus monodon | reverse complement strand
ATATATATATATTGTGTGTAGTGTGCTGTGGTTGTTTGTGTGGTGCGTATGTGCGTATGTGCGTAGTCGAGTGCCTGTGGGTGTGCATAATTTTACATATACAATACCCTCATTGAAGTACAATTTCTACGCGAGGTGTAAGTTATTCTGATAGATTGTATATGGGTGTGTATCTACGTTTTATATTTCTAATAGATCACCCCATGTCATAATCCGTGGCAACTTTAGGGAATACTCTCGCGTTCACATATTAGTGTCTACAAAAAGAGAAAAAGATTTGCTGAATCTTACGTGAAGTATTGGATTTCCGATTAAACACAGCTGTCTTTCCCAGTTCCTGCGAGGTACAAATCACAGTTTAAATCGCATGTCAACTCTCCAGGCAATTTCGTACAAACTGTAACGGATATGTACATAAGCGAAACCATACCGTGTTTAAAAGCTTACAGATGAAAGCTAGTCCCATACTTTTTTTGCTCCCGCTCAACACACACGCGCACACACACACACACACCACACACCACAAACCACACACCACACACACACAAACCACACACACCCACACACAAACACACACACAGAGTCGAGAGATATCTAATATAGATAGATCTATATATTATATATATATATAATATATATATGTAGATACATACACCCACATAAACATATACATTCAACCTTCTTCTCTTGCTGTCTATCATCTCTCTCTCTCTCTCTCTCTCCTCCGTCTCCTCCGTCTTTCACCCCCCCTCTCTCTTCCACCCATAAATAAAATTTCTTAAGGCTACGAACGGTGAGTAGAAGAAAAACCAGGGCATTTCCTCAGTCTAGCTGTGGACGAGAAGAACGCAGACGAACATATATATCTCTACAGTATGGGGAAAAGAACATGGTGAACAAGTTGTGTCTGTAAAGGAAAAACGAAAGAAAAGCGATGAGGCATATTATTTCCCAAAGAAGGTAGAAAAAAAAAGGGGAACAAATTATCTCTTTAAAGGATAGATTAATACTTTTCCCAGGATCATATATTTCTTTATGAGTTATCGGTGAGGAAAAATGTCAGAGCAAGTTGTTTTTTCGCAAGGGTTGCATAGGAAAACGGTGAACACATAATTGTACATGGAGGTAGCAAAGAAAACGGAATACTTAGAAAAGAGATAGAGATAGAGATGATGATAGAGATAGTAGATAGATGAATAGATAGATAGATAGGGATTTTTTCGTGAGAGAGGGAGAGCAGTTACTTTAGTAAACCCTTTACGATCTTCCCCTTACCGGTATGGACTGAAATTGTGCACAATGAAAAATCAAATATGATTAACTGGTCTCTCTCAGGTGGTTACTTGAATATAATAGAAAGTTTTATTTTCTTTTTCTTCCGTACTTCATATATAAATGAGTTAATGATTAAAAAAATGGACTGTGAATTTTATGAAAGAAAATGTGATATCATTATCAAATCATGTTATCATGAAAAAAATGAATCAGCCATTTTGTCTAACCCTTAATATGACGCGAAGGGGGGAGGAGCATAATTTTTTCTAAAGGAAAAGCTATTAGTTTAGCCGAGCATAACGGTAAATGAAAAATGAATATAGACTGCTATATTTCATAAAAGTCTGGCATATGTCATAGTCTGTGATGTGCATTCTATAAAAGGGAGACGTATTGTTCAGAGGTAATGTTAAATGATCGATTGTGGAGAGTATAATTTATCCAAATATTCATAATCTGTATTCACATCATACTCATACTGTGTTCTGAGTCCCTACAGATGTATGGTATAATGTAATGCTTGTGTAGACCCGCTCTTGTAAAGTATTGTCATAAGTCCATGTCTTCAATAATCCTGTTAACAACATGTCTTTTAAATTCATGATGCTGACTAGGGTGAAGAAACAACCGTCGATAGTCTTTATAGTTATTTTTGTGTTTATTTTCTTCCAGAGGCACAGGGTATATGCAATACCTTCGGCAGCCATGACGCAGTTCTGACGAGCAGTCTTCACGTGTGGTCAAGTAATTGACAAATGCTGCCTTTTAACCGAATGATATCACTTTTTATAGGAGGTTATACGAATGATGGGTGAGAATCATACTCATTTCGGTATACGACAATCGGATACGTCATGTAAGAAAATGTTAATGCTTCAGGAGGACATGGGCGTCTGAAACCAGTATAAAAGTTTATTGACAGATTTCAAATGGCAGCGCAATGCGGTCTAGGGATTAACTTTAATTCACTCCGGACCAGGCTGTACTTTTAATCTAAAAGTTAATCCTGACATGCGCAGAAGACGCTTAGTTAACGCCACCAATCAGTATTGATACGTCATGATAACGTCATCCAACTCAAATAAAAAAGACGCGGAGCGAGTTGCGTTAATATTTATAATAAACAATAACGACACAAGGTCTGACATTTTCATGTCGAAGATTATCGTGAAAATCACAGAGTAGGGCAATGTTATTTGGCCAGTTTGGAAAAACATTTCGCAACTTATGGAATATATAATGCGACTAAGAATGAAGTTTAAATCTAATTTGGTTTACAAATTCTAGTAAAAACTCTGTGATTTTTAAAAGTAAATGACTTCAAAATTGCGCGGACATTTGTTATCATGTCCTTGCTAGCAACACCCTGGAAAAATACCCAAACCGCTGCCCCGCGAATCACACACGAGACAAGCACTCCGAGAAAACGCCCGCCAATATAAATGATAGTACGAGATGTCCATTAATTAAAACACCTTATTGTGGCTGTCTTAATATTTAAAGGCTAATTTGAAGCAATTCATATAATTTGTTTTTGTACTGAAACGATATATATCGCATGATATAATACTAGCATTATATGTGATATATATATTTTCCTCGTAACAAACATTTCCTTATTGACATTAGCGTATAATATGAAATGGTTAGAGGGTAGGGTAAATGCCTTAATTGCAATTACACAGATACCCCGTTGTTTTCATGTTAAAACAGCGGATTTACTGATAATTGACTCGTTCATGGCAAGTGTGTCTGTACTGTGGATTTGGATTAACTTTTAATCCGGAAATAACCTAATGACCGTGCAGAGACACCTATATAATTAATTTAAACAGCAATTAAGGAACTCTATATCTAAATATTAAATCCGTTGATACACATACCACTGTAGTTCTCATACATCTACAAGTTTCACAAATGACTCTTACTTACTCGTATTTACACGTGTGTAGCCGTATAAGTTGTCCTGGCCGGACATGAATGTACTACGGGTTACCAGAGAATAAGACATGATTCTCCATTCTTCTATTCTACTTTTTCCTGACATTCTTTTATCCATCTAGTCTTTGTCTCCTTTGCTGTTCTTTAAAGCTTTATCCCCTTATCTAGATTTGTTTAATAAAAATAGCACAGTGGGGCCAAATTGTTTTTTTTTTCATGGCCAAATTAAAGTTCACTATCAACTGGTACATGTGATCTGATGATTAGTACACTGCCCATACTTTATATTGCAACACATTTTAGAGATAGAATCTGCTTTGATAAGACCTACATTAAAATATTATTCATTTTGTCAAAATTTGTGAAGTGTCCTCTCTTCATAATCATTCACTCTACATGGATGTAATCGTTTATTATAGATGGTCTGGTCGAGTAAACTGTCAGTGAAAAACATTTAAATTGTTGTGAATACAGTCAGTCAAGAAATAGCTAGCGATTCGTTATAACACTGAAATATTTAGAATACGTCACTTTATTGTGGGTTGTGATAACGTAAGCGAGTTGTGATACTGATGTGAATGTGAGGCTCTGTTGTGATGCCATTATATACGGGTGAGGGACAGTAGTATCTGTACGTAATGTGATAAATTATATGTATTATATTACAAATACTGCTTTGTGTGATTATGTTATGCCATGTGAAAATATAGAAGATTATGTTTATGGTTATATTGCTGTGTAGCATATCAACCTATGTTCAAAAACAAGAATGAGATTCTCTGTACGATTTGTAGATTACAATATTTGATTTTAATCTTCTAGTCACAGCAGTTCTGGGCAGCAGGCACTCTGGAGGCCAGCGCCGGTGTGTGGGCCCAGAGGGCCATGAAGACTCCTTTTATTTTGTCAGAGCTGAACTCAATGAACCTTACTTTAGCTTTCATCGGTGTATTCTTCACCTTAAGCATCGTAGAATAGAAAAACACTAAACAAAAAACATATGAGGACGAAACACTTACCACATATTTTTTTATGGTGGGAAATGTTTACAGGGAAATAAACAATAGTCTTAGAAAGAAACTGGGTGCAGAGAATTAGAGTCATCATGATATTTATTCCTATAGCAAAGTAATAAATTCATTGATGGGGTGACACTCCTTTGTTTATACAGTTCAGTACATTTGCGATCAGTGATCGATTACGTAGTTGATTACTTTCATCGGATTATGCAGTGTCTCTCTTCTCTCTCTTTCTCTCTCCTCTCATTCTCTCTCTCTCTCTCTCAGATATCTCTCTCTCTACGCTCTCTCTCTCATCTCTTTCTCTCCATTCTCTCTCTCTCTCTCTTCTCTCCCCTCCATCTCTCCCCCCCATCCATGGTGTGTTGTGTGTGTGTGGGTGTGTGTGTGTGTGTGGTGGGTGTGTGCTGTGTGTGGGTGTGTGTGTGTGTGTGTGTGTGTGTGGTGTGTGGTGTGTGTGTCGCGCGTATCGTTGGGAAACGGTTACTGCCGCCCCTCCCTTCCGTGCTTTGTTCTCGTTCTTGCCCACCCACCAAATACCCTGACGATAACAGGGTTGAGCGGAAGAAGGCGAAGTAAATATGCGCATGAATTTTTTAAAATAAATAATAAAGAATCATGCTTCATAACTAAGCATTCGTAAAAGAAAGAACATGCGCGAGTTGTGTTAGTTGAAAGATATCAAGGCATTACTCAGTTTTAACCTGACTATGGGAATATCGGTTAGTATTCGATTACTGAAATTATAACCAATGCTGAGAAATTTCACGCTATAATCAGTTTCGCCCAACACTAGTCAGAAGTTACTTTTGAGAGTCCCACTGACCTGTTAATCCCGTTTTCTATAGAGAAAATCTGGCGAATAAAATGGGATAACTATTAGTTTTTCCCTTGCATCGTTACTCCAGTGTATCAAGCCTATTCGTTATTTTCGCTGGCGTGAATGAGTATACAGAGAGTGTATATTATTTGATGGAAAATCATTAATAATAATGAGATAATGAAGAAAAGTGAACCTACACTCAATTAAATTCGGAATGTAAAATATTAACCCCTCATAATATAAAGAAAAATGATTTTTACAAAAAAAACTTACATACTGTAACGTGCTGATGATTTAAAGCCAGTATGAATATTCATGTATTTTGTTACGAGTAATGTATTTCCGTATCAAGGTGCAATATTTTATTCCATGTGACGGAGCTGATTAGGCGAGACAGAATAGAGAAATCTCTGGAACTCCAGGAAGACATTCTTTCGAAGAAATGCATCCCATTGCAGTCAGAAAACATCAGTAAGACATCAACCATTGCAAAACGATCGTGCATCCATGCATATCAGATTTGATAACTAAATTCCACTCTCGCTGGAAGGGATGCCACAAATAGAAGAGCGTCTTTCTAAATATTCAGCGTAGGTGCATGACGAACTTCACTTGCTTAAATGAGACAGAAAAAAAAAAAAATCAGGGAAATAAAGGGAAGATCTCATTGTATGCAACATCAAAGTGCAAGAGCCAGATCGCATTAAAAAAATAAAATATATATCCATAGTATAAGATATTTTTATCTTTATATATATGCAAAAGCAGATGAAGCAAAGTGAGGAGGGGGAAATGCAGGCTGCGCGACGAAACTGCAATTAACATTGTGGGTTGTGATAATGAATGGGGTTGTGATACAATGTGAGTTGTGAGTGCCATATTGTGATGCCATTATATACGGAATATTGGTGACAATATTATCGTACGTATATTGTGATAATTTTATGATTATATTACATATATACTGCCTTTTTGTGTAGTTACACCATGTGAATATAGAGATAAGTTAGTTATATGCTTTCGTAGCATCGCCATTTAAAGAGTGAGATTTCTGAACAATTGTAGAGACAATTTTATTTTATCTCTGATCCCGTCTGGCATAGACCTCGGGCGGCTAAGTAGGGGCAGAGGACTATGAGAATCCTTTATTTTTGTCAGGCGATCTCCAAACCTACTTTAGTTTTAATTGTGGTAGTCTTCTCCCAGATCGTAGAGAAACACAACAAACATATTACGAACACGACACAGTGGATAACAAACCAACATCTCAAACAAGAGCCTTTTAAAGCTAAAAAAAAAAAAAAAAAAAAAAAAAAATTAAAATCCCAAAAAAGACGTAATACATATAAAATGCAGACGTTTTGTTGAAAAAACAGCAAGAGTAAATCGGGTTTATCTTACTTTGGGAAAATCTCACAAGAAAATTACTGTAAATTGATCCACCAAAAAAAAGTAACAAGAAGCAAAAAACACTTTTAAAAAAATACAAGGAAAAATCCAAAAAGGTTAACAAAGGGACTCCCTTTGTAAAAACTGAACTGACCACACCACACTGCAATAATAAATAAAAAGTAATTTTCACAACCACAGACTCTAGCCCCGATAGCTTTTAAAACTGTGTGAATTAAGTAGCTTTGAGGGAGTGGGAGAAATTTCTATAATACGAAGGACAATGTGCTTACACACACACACACACCACCCCCCACACACCCCACACACCACACCCACACACCCACACACAAACAAACACAACACATTATTAAAATTTAATATATATAAAATTAATAAATATATAAATAAAATTTTAATGTAGTTGTTATATGACTATCCTTTATCCGTTTTTTTGTGCAGGAAAAGTCGACGTATTTTATTTTCAAAAACGGAAGCGAATTGGGGCTCTGCGAAAGCCCCCCCGGCCCCGAATGATTTTTTGTTTCCTGCTTTGAGAGAATGACTGCACGAGGTCACAAAGGTAGAAATACATTTAAAGAGAAGAAAGAGCATATAAAAAGTCGACACTCGCTACACAAAATACTACGACGACGATGTAAACATAAAGCCCAAAATCTAAAATCAGATTTTTTTAAAATTAAAATCTTATTTCGTATTATTAGTTTAAAGACCCAAAAAATCCCATTTTCCAAAAAGAAATACTTATTATTGGTACCATTTCTGAAAGAAACACTTTTTCGTTAGGTAAAAGGGCATTATATTCATAAAATTTTTCCCAAATTTGTCCCCTTTTGCAAAATCAAGAAAATATGATTTAAAAAAGGGAAAATTTAACCCAAAAAATAATCAAATAAACCCAAGAAATTAAACCAAAAAATCCAAGAAAAAAAGAACTTTACAAAACAAGGAATACACAAATAGGAATCCAAATTACCAGGAATCCACGTCGGGAAATAAAACCCAGGAATTCACCCCAAATTTAAGAACGAATTAGGAACCCAAACCCATTAACCAGAATAAATAAGGATCAGGAACCCAAAAGTTAACTTGGAATTAAAAAAATTAAAAAAAACAAAAGAAATTAACCCCAAAAAACCACCCAGAATCAGGAATAAAAAAATTTACCCAAAAAAGAAAACAAGGACAACAGACAAACAGACAGACAGAAACAAAAAAACAGACAGGCAGAAAGACAGACCGACAGACGAAAAAGAAGACAAAAAAGAAAGTGACAAAGAACGAAGGACAAACAGAAAAAAAGACAAACAACAAACAGAAAACAGACGAAGAGAAAAAGAGAAAAAACGACAAACAGACAAACAGACGAAGAGAAAAAGAGACCGAGCAGAGACAAGTGAAAAAAGGGGAAAAAATGAATAGAAAAAGAAAAAATAACTAACATACTACAACTGAACTAGAAAGTCTTTTCCTTTTAATACAAGTTCGCAAACTAGAGATCGAGAAAAAGAGAAACGTGTTTAAAAATTGTTAATGGTTTTTTCACTTTTGTAGCGTGCTCTGTCTTCGTTGCTATTTATTTTTCTTCGTTTATCTATATATACACGCTATGTAGCTCCCCCCCATCTAGTCTACTATATAGATCTTTTGTTTATCATGCTTCTGTCTATTTTCGATATCTTTTTATTTGGGATCTATCTATCATATTTTTTCTTTTGTTTACTATGTCTTTCATTATTTACGATTTTCCTATTTGGTATCTTTTATTATATTTATCTATCGTCTATTTCCAGTCTGGCAATCAACCTATTTATCTGTATATTATCTACTTAAATCTATCTGATTACCATCTATTTATCAAACTATCAATCAAACTATCGTCAATCTATCTATCTATCTATCTTTTAAATTACCTGTAAACCTACCTTTTTCCCATCACTACCTACTGTAAATTTTTCTAATCTATCTATTATCTTTTGTTTTACTATATAATATAATTTTTATATATATATATTATATATATTATTTTAATAAAATTAATCCCCCCATCCTCTATCTTCTCCTCTTCTGCCTATCATTTTAAAGCCTTTTGTCCTGCCTCGTAAATTATTCTCTATTTTTTTTACTCCTTTCCCCTCCCCCCTCGCTTCCTATTAAATGGGTTCGGAGTAACATAACGCATTTACCTGTTTGTTCGTTTGTGTACTTTAAATTTATTTTATTTTATTTTTTTTATTTTTTTATTTTTTTTTTTTTTTTTTTTACTGATGGAATACTGACTTTTATGAGACGCTTCTTAACATAGGAAAAAATTTTTTTCTCATATAAAAGCACAACAAAAAATTACCTTATTTCCATTTTCAATATCTTTTTTTTTGTTTATTTTTTTTTTTATTTAAAAAACAAAGGGAAAAAGGATAAAATTGGAAAGGGAAATCATAAAAAGAATAAAGGAAAAAGAAAATTTTATTTAATGGGTTAAACGATTTTTTCTTTTGTTTTATAAAAAGATCTTTACTGTGAGATTAAATATACAACAACACCATACATACATTAAAATGAAGTATAACAACAAATAAAAATTTTTGATACACACACCACACACACACAAACAAAAAAATAATATATATATATATATTTTTATTTTATATATATAATTTAATATAAAAAAAATATATTAAAATATATATATATAAAATATAAATATTATATAAAATATATATATAATTTTAAAAATAATAATTATATTGCTGTAATAAACGTAAAAAATTTACGGCTTACTTAAATTTTTGGCGCCCAAAATTAAAAAGACAAGCGTGTCCCGACCCCCTTAGGCTCGATGGGGGCAGACCTCAGGTGAGCCGCGAAGAAACGGCTGCCGGTCAAAGGGCAGCGGCGTGAGTGAGGGTCCTAGCGACAGGCAAGAAGCGCTGCTCACCTTTTTTTTTTTCCCCCCGAATTATCTTTTTTTACGAGGGTTTTCCAGGGCCACGGCTACAGAAGTTAAAAATTAGTATGTGGCAGATGGTTAAATATTTTTAGGGTTTTGGGTTTATAATAGGACTTTAATAAAAAGTAAAATAAAAATAGGAATTTCCGAAAAAAACATCCAAATTAAGCTTTTTGCCCCGTAATGAATAAACTTCTTTAACAAAAATAGTTCCTTTATATATATTATATATATATTATAATAATATATATATATAAATATATATAATTATTGTATGTTTTATGTATGTATGAGTTGTTGTAATATTAAATAGTAGATGTATGTGTGTAGGAAGGGGATAAACTTTTGGTTATGATGATAAAAATTTGATAATTATTATAGTGGCCTGCAAAATTAATGTACGGCTGCATGGCGATAACGATTTTTTCAGGAGTCGTGCAAAATGCAGTTATATTATTTATAAAACTAAGTTGGAAATTACTTGGATCTTGGGCAATATAGAAACCCCCTAAAATTTTCCCTTTCAGCATTCTTTAGTATTAATACACGACTAAATTCCGGGTACTAAAGGGGGAAAAAAAG
>NC_051427.1:13209872-13214872 GCF_015228065.2 Penaeus monodon | reverse complement strand
TCCTGGCTCTTAAAAAACCTCCCACATCTGGGGATTATTTCATTAATAAAAAGGTACTGGGGAAAATCCTTTTTAAAAAAGGAATTTAATTACTGGGATTTTTTGTTTTCTCCTGTTGTCTTTTTTGTTATTTTTTTCAAGTCTTATTTTTGTGTTTTTGTTTTGTGTCTCTCTTTCTATTCTTTTGCTTTTTCGTATATGGTTTGTCAGTGTTTTAACAGTGTGTTCAGGTACACATCATTAAAAATTTTAACACAACGCAAAAGAATACCAACTGCATGTACTATGGTATATGTTTATTATGTGTATATTCATATCTACCCACTTTTACTATGGTGGATAGAAAACGGGGTTTTTTTTCTATCTTTATTTTTTTTCTAGTTTTTGCGTTTTTTTTCTTTTTTTTTTTTTATCTTAACCCACCTTTTCCCTCTTTTTCATGTTTTTAAAAAATATTTTAACAAAGTTTTCATGTACAGATCATTCACAAAAACACACACCGGTATCACACGAAATAGTTGTGAAGTAATTTTTAAAGTATAGCTATCTTACACGTTATTTCGATAGATAAAAAGGATATCTACATTCATTTCAGGGGTAATTTTGATTAATATTCGTGATCCTCTCGCCTCGTACGATTTTTGGGTTAAACCCCACTATAGAAAGGGGGATGCCAAAATCCACACAGCTTTTCCCTTTAAAACCCCCCTTAAAAAAAATTTTCATTAAAATTGGGGGATGAAAAATTGATGTTCGGGAAAAACAGAATTTTTGCGTTCGCTAAACCTTGCCCCCTTCCCTAAGATATTGTTTGCAAAACAGTTTTGTGATGTTTCTGATATTAAGAAGTTTAAACATTTTAGCAAAGGCGAAGGTTTTAAAAAAGGGGATAACATGGGGGAGGATTTTTTGGAAAATTTTTTATGTGATAAAAGAAAAAAAAAAGGAAAAAGGGGACACTTTGGCGAAATTCCCCCCCAGGGGGAGAAAGAGAAAAAAAGGGGAAATAAAAGGGGGCAAAAAAGAAAGAGCAGAAGAGGGAAACGAAAAAAGAGTAAAATGAGAGAAAACAAATGCAAGGAAAAAATAAATAGAAGAGACGTTTGGAAAAAGGGGGAGGGCGGAAAGGACTGAGAGAGAAAAAGGGAGGCAAAATAGATGAGAAAGTAAGGGGAAAAAAGGCGAAAAAGAAAAATTTAAGACCAAGAAGAGAAAAGATTTAAAGGGAAAAAAAATATATAAAAAAAAAGACAAACTGAGAAAGAAGGAACATAAAACAGAAAAAAAGGGACAGTAAGAGAGAGAGGGCGAGAGAAGAGAGAGAAGAGGGGAGAGAGGGGGATTAGGAGAGGAGGAAGAGAGAGAGAGAGAGAGAGGAGAGGAGAGAGGAGAGAGGAGAGAAGGAAGGGAAAGGGAGGGAGAGATAGAGAGAAAAGGGGACCCCACGTGAAAGTTCTATACGAAAGATGGGAATGATAAAAATAGACAAGTTTTTTGCGCCGTGTATCATCTCCCGAGCTGGGAATGAAAATCATAATGAAACTCCTGATAAAAACAGTCTATCAAGCCATAAATATACCATACAGACGAACAAAGATAAATAGAAATGAAAACAAAATTGAAAAATAAACACGAGATAAAAAAATAGACTTGACTTAAAGAAAAAGTTAAAAAAGGAGGGAAACCTTTTAAAAGTGAGGGAAAAAAAACAAAGGAAAAAAATAGCCCGGGAGCCGCAGAAACAGGGGAAGGAAATGATAGATTGTGATTTTAGGAAAACGTGATATGAAGCAGAGGCCAGACAGCGCCCTGAAAAAAAGGATAAAAGGGTGAAGGACTGACTGAAGGAAAAAGCGAATAGAAGAGTGGGCGAGAGCGGAAGGAAAAAATGAGACGAGGGAGATACAGAGGGAAATATACGGAGAGAAAAAAGGGAGCCGACAGAACCAATAGAGTGATACAAAAAAAACAGAGATGTTAGGGAAAAAGAGAGAGAGAGACAGGGGGAGGGGGGGAGTAAAAACCGAAAAAAAAAGCTGACAGACAAAAAAAAACAGAAAGATACAGACAGGGAAATAAAGAAGACAAAACAGAAAGAGAGAGAGAGGAAAAAAGGTGGAAAATGAAAGACTACAATGACAAATATAAAGAAAAGAAAACAACAAACACACGCAGAGAACGAAGAAGTAAAACAATAGCAAGAAATCAGAAAACAACAGAAAGAGAAACATAAATAGGGAGAAAGAAAAAGGGTAAGAAGGACAAAGGAAAAATTGTTTATGTGCCTTCTCGTATAATATTCATAAATCAGAGTATGATCGAAAGGTAATAATTGGACAAAAAAAAAAAAAAAAATATATATATATGAGCCGAATAAGGGCATTACACTGTCTCATGATGATTCTTTTCATGCCACATCTTCGCACACTTATTATCATTTGCCCATCTATCTCTCTATCTATTAATTTATCTGTTCATCTGTCCCCCTTCTGTACCCTATACCTCTCTCTCTCTCTCTCTCTTCTCTCTCTTTAATAATATATATTATATATATATAAATTATAAAATTTTATTAATTAATAATGTACGTATGTATGTATATATGTATGTATGTATGTATGTATTTTATAATAATACCATAAAAAAATAAAAAATAATAAATACACACAAAACACCCCACACACACACACACCACACACACACACACAACACACCACACGGGGGCCCCTTTAAAAAATTTGTGGAAAAGTCATAAATAAAATAATTTTAAAAGGGTTTGATTTAGTGCACTTAAAAACTCATGTCCCCGCGGGTTTTTAAGTGTTTACACATGAACTCTCAAATGCCAGTTTAAATAGGCACCCTTTTAAGCAACATGGAAACCCCCAACATGAGGGCCCGGACAAATATTTTTTTTTTATGGTGATCTTGACGCTTGGAAAAAGTTTATGGGGAAAACAAAAAACCTCAAAAGGTAAGATGGATCAGAAGTGGAAAAAAACGAAGTTGCAGATAGCCCCCCGTGGCAGGCCATCAAATTAGTTTGGAGGAAAAAATTGATGTGTTCACGACATGATTGAAAAGGACAGCGAATAACCACCCAACAGTAGCAGACACATCAAAATCTCTGTGGGTTTCCTCAAAAAACCCGGTGGAAGTTTTGGGGGAAGCAAGCTTCCCCCCCATGGGTCCCCAAAGGGTGTTTCGGCCCGTCGCAACACACAAGGGTACATCTTTCAATGGAAATTTGAACAAGTGGGATGAAGCTGCTAAAGGGGGATTTACATACTGGTATGATCACACCACCACACCCCACAACCACACACACACATATAATTTTATATATATATATAATTAAATATAGATTTATAATGTAAAGGGGTACAGTCGTGTGCGAGTGTGGTGTGGGTGTATGCGACTAATAGAGGTAAAAAGTATTAAAAAAAATTTTAAATTAAAATAATATAATTAATAATATACAGAGCAATAAACGGGACACACACACACACACACACACAACACACACACACCCAACACAACACACACACGCACAAACACACACCCAACACACACACAACACACACACACGATTATAATATATATATTAATATAATATATATATATATAAAATAATATATTATTTATATATCACCATTTTTTGTATATGTTATATGGATTATTATTATTATTATATATATATATAAAATATATATATATATAATTAATAATTATTAAATTTTTTGTATGCATTTTGAGCGTATAAAAAATTTTTCGAACATTATCTTTTAGTTTTCATGTCTTAATTAAGGAATAAATAAATGAATACACAGTCTCCAAATCCTTCCGCGTTTCCTAAAGCATTGTTTCCAATAACGACTTTGCATTAGCTTGCTGTTGCAATTTCAACAAGCAAATTTATCTTAGGAAAGTCCAGCGAATAGTCGTTGCTGATTTTCTTGGGTTAATTACGAAGGTTTTACGTAATTGGGAAAGAATATTAGAGAAACACAGTAAAAGAGAAAGATAGATAGAGAGAGAGAGAGAGAGAGAGAGAGAGAAGAGAGGAGAGAAGGGGAGGGGGGGGGGGGGGGGGGGGAGGGGGGGGGGGGGGGGGGGGGGGGGGGGGGGGGGGGGGGGGAGGGGGGGGGGGGAGAGGAGAGAAAAGGGAGAGAGGAGAGAGGAGAGAAGAGAAGAGGAAGAGAAGAGAAAAGAAGGAGAGAGAGAGAGAGAGAGAGAGAAAGAGAGAGAGAGAGATGGAAGAAGGAAGGGAAAGAAATGAGGAGAGGGGAGAGGAGAGGGAGGGGAGAGAGGAGGAGAGAGAGAGAGAGGAGAGGAGAAGAGAGAGAGAGAGAGAAGGAGAGAGAGAGAGAGGGAGAGAGAGAGAGGAGAGGGGGAGAGAGAGAAAATCAAAGAAAAGATGGAGAGAAAGAGAAAGAGATTTAGTGAGAAAGAGAAAGGCAGAGGCACAGACAGAGACAAAAGAAAAGATAGTGAAGAAAGAAAGAAAGAGAGAAAAGGCAATATATTGGTTGGTTTAGCGGCAGAGAGAGAGAGAGTGAATGGAGGAAGGAGAGGGAAATAGATAAATATATTAATTAAATGACAGAGATAGAGATACACAGATAGGTAGATAGGTAGATAGATAGACAGAAAAAGAGAGAGAGAGGGGGGGGGGGGGGGGGGGAGGGGAAGAGAGAGAGAGAAGAGGAGAGAGGAGAGAGAGAGAGAGAGAGAGAGAGATAAAGAGTAGTTGTGCGTGTGTGTGTGAAAGGGAGAGAGAGGGAGTGAAATAGATGGATAAATTGATTATGATAATAATATTATATTATATATATAAATTATATATTATATATATATATAAATAAATATATATTATGGTGGGGCTTCACGGCAGGGTGATGTGAAGCGATGGGGTTGGGAGCCTAGAAGTGTTAAGTGCTTTCATGCCCTTTTCCCCGCAGCTTCCACCCCCCGGGTAGCCCAGGGGAAAAAAAAGGGGG
>NC_051427.1:13192936-13198595 GCF_015228065.2 Penaeus monodon | reverse complement strand
AAAAAGACGGGGTTTTGCGAAGCGGGAAATACTCAGATTTTTTTCATTTTGTTGTTTGATTATTATATTTATATTTCATAAAACTTTAATAACATTTTTTTAATTTTTTGAAAAAATTTTAAAATCTTGCGAAATTTATATATGTACATATTTATTTCACTCAGTTATTAATAATTAATTTAGTTCCGCCACTCAGAGCTTAAAGCACGGCCATTTGGACATGGCTGTAGGTATGAGGAGACTAAATCCTCCCCCACACCAGCATTAGGCCCATTAGCAATAGTGCGAATGCTGAAGCAAAATTCTGTATAGTGCGGATGCTGAGGCAAAAGCCAGATGCATTCCCTTTTACTCCCAAAGGTTTGAGCAAAGCCCTTTCAGACCGGAATCTTGAACAGATGGTGGAGGAGCTAAACAAGAGAGTGAGGGATGACATGAGTAACTTTCTGTCGGATAATTATGAGTAGGAATCCATTGATGGCAGTGACATGCCTTAAGACAGTTTTGATATTGCAGGAACGGTGCTACCCCCTTCAGTCTTGTCAGATAAGAAATTAGTTCAACCCAGTTTTATTTATTTAGAGGAGGCAGACCAAAGTAAAATATGATAGAACATTACCACTAAATGTTTTTTGAAGTGGGAGGGTTTTGGGGTTGGCCTGATTTCTAAACCATCAAAAAAACCAAAAAGAGAATGGGGATGCCAGAACCTTTTAGCACCTGGAATGGAGGTTTACCCCCCTCTGCTCTGAACAAAATTTGGGGGCAAACTAAAAGCTCACACTAAAAGTTTACTGAACCTTAAGGATTTTTTTGTGAAAAAAGAAAGACGGGATTGTCAGATTTGGCACAGACTATAATGTCCTGAATGCAGTAAGTCTTACTCCTTGCCATGTATTGAGGAAGTTTTACATTACCATGGCCCAATGAACACCTTTACGAGGGGGTTAATGCTTTCCACATATTGGCCTGTTGTTGGGAGACCCATCGACCAAGCGTTGATTTGCATTTTTTGAATGGGACAGATTTTTAGTTCCCAAAACCTTGCATTTGGGGGCCTTTCCAACAAAACCCCACCACTTTGGGACTATCGATTTTTGGTCTTGGCTGCATTTCTAGGGGAAGCCACACGTGCTAAACCCGGTTGAATCTACTCCAGGGGGTTTTTTCCACAGCACACCACGACTTTGGACAGACTTCAAAGGTGCCTCCCGCCGGGTGGATTGAAGTGGTTTTTGGAAAAAATAAATTTTTGGGCTGTCCATTAGTTTTTTTAAGGATTCACTCCCCTAAACCTGGGGTTTTTCGCCTGAAAAAGGGGGAAAAGGGTTTCGCATAGTCCATAAAAGTCAGAGGGTTTTTGGGGGGGCCTGCCTCCCCCTGTCATTTTTTCCTTTAACCGCACTTCATAGGACATTATCATTTTGGAGAAAGTATTGACCCCAAGTATGTTCGAAAACTTCACTGTTAAACTTGGGTTTGGCGTCGCCCCTAAAAGAAATTTCAGAATATATTTTCTACATTTTTGGATTTTTTTTTTCTTATCACACTATTGTTATTACCCATCAGTGTCTCTTTAGTCGACATCACTTTTTT
Source organism: Penaeus monodon (assembly GCF_015228065.2). Taxonomy (NCBI): domain Eukaryota; kingdom Metazoa; phylum Arthropoda; class Malacostraca; order Decapoda; family Penaeidae; genus Penaeus; species Penaeus monodon. The sequence continues at coordinate 13,196,999 of NC_051427.1, read as the reverse complement.
CCCTTTTCCCCTTATTTTTTCTTTCATCATTTTTAAATCATTTACCCTAAAGTCCCTTTAAATTGGAAAATGCTTTTTTTATTTTTTTTCTTTTCTTTTCTTTTTTTCAGTTTTAAGGGAATTTGGTTATAGATTATCGTGAAAAGGTCGGCATAAAAAGTCGTTCATTCGACCTGTACATTTTTTACACGGCATTTATCCATTTGTTTATTTACTTATCGTATTAATATGGAATTTATGTAATGCAAACAAATAAACGAGGGCATTTTCCCGTGTTTTAAAAGTTTTTAAATATTATCAGAGAAGGGGGTGAGATATTTTTAAAAACATTTTTAGAAATATGTCTTGTACTTCGTGAGAGATATAGATTAATTAAAATATAGATGCAAAAAATATAGTTAAAAGATAGTTTATGTGTACTGATGTTTTTTTGTCTGTATGTTTTAAAGAATAAAAAAGAAAAGGGATACTTTAAAAAAATTATAAATATAAATATAATATCTACACGCACACACGTAGACATAAACTTCTTTATGTTCAAAATGAAATATAAACTTGGAAAATAAGTCTTTAAATTAAGGAGAACCACCTCCAAACTTCAAATAACACGTTTTGCTATCAAGCCTGGCAAATACATATAAAAAAATAGTTTTTTAAAATAATTACCAAAAACCCCTTATCTATTTTCAATTTAAAATAAACAATCCCCTCATAATCAACTTTGCCCCTTTTTATCGTTCCCCAAAAAAAGGCTGTTTTAAATAAAGGTGTCATTTCCAAAATCATTGTCTTTTAATTTTTTTTCACTCGTGAGATCATTTTTTCCCCCAGTGTGTTTTACTTCTATGCCTTTCGCTTTACAAATATATTCGTATTTTGTCCCTTCGTCTTTAATTAGACAATAAGATGAATTCATATCTTCATTTATGGACTGATTACATAAAAAAAGCGTAATAAAAGGAGAGTTTGTAAAAAAAAACATGGATAAAAAACAAAACGATAAGATTAAGAAAGAGGATCGTTTGAAAAGACCGTGGATATAAAGAAAAACGAGAAGAAGAGAAGAAAGATAGAAAAAAAAAAGGGAAAAGGGCCCAGAAGGGTGGTTTTTAAAATTAAATTTTGGATTAAAAAAAAACGATAAAAATTTAAAAAAAAAAAAAATTTTTCAGTTGATAGTTTGAAAAGAAGAAAAAGAACAAAGAAGAAGAAGAAAAAGGAGGAGGGGGGGGGAAGAAGAAAAAGAAGAAAAGAAGAAGAAGAAGAAGAATGAGGAGGATAGTTTGAAAAGACCATGTACATATAAAAAAAAAAAAAATTTTTATATACAAAAATTAAGATTTTTTTTTTTGAAGACCGTGAATTTAAAGAAAAACGACAAGATATCGAAGAAAGCCGGGGAAAAAAGAAAGAGAGAGAAAAAAAAAAGGAAAAAGAAAAGACAAGAGTTAAAAAAAAGTGACTAAATTTCTCGGTCGGTTGTAAATCTTTTTTAATTTTGGGCTCGGTGGGTGCCCTCACAGGCAACCGTGGACTCTCCTGAATGGGGAAGACTCATATGCGCTGAAAAAGACTTTGCACAGAAATCTAATACCGTCTTTCAGTGAAAACAGAGAAGTGCGTGTGTGAGTGTATATATATATTATAATAAAATATATATATTATATATATAAAAATATATATAATAATATTATTATTTTGGTTATTTAATTATATTGTTATTAATATATATATTATAAAATATATATATATAAAAATATAATATTTTATATATAATAAATAAATTTTATTTTTAATAAAAAAAAATAAAAATTGGGGTGTTTGTGTGTGTGTGGGGTGTGGGTGGGTGTTATAAATAAAAATAAAAAAATAAAAAAATTTAAAATATATAAAAAAATAAAAATATATAAAATTTTAAATATTTAATTTATATTTTATTATAATAAAATAAAATTTTAATAAATTTTTTCCCAAAAAACCACAACAGACACAACAACACCCCCCCCCCACACACACAACACAACTGTGGGTTTTTTTTTTTTGGGGGGGTTAATATAATTTTAATAAATATATATATATATAATATTTTATATAAATACTTTATATATAACATATTATATATAAATATTAAAATTTTTACATACATATATATATATATTGTGATATAATATTATAAAAAATTTTATATATATATTATATATATAGTTTAAAAAGTCTATATACACTTTAAAACACAACCCGCGGGGCCGCGCCCCGGCACACACACACACACCCCACCCAACAAAAACCCCACACACCCACACACACACCAAACACACACCCCCACAAAAAACAAAACAAAACCCAAAACACACAAAACACACAAACAAAAAAAACAAAAAAAAAAATAAAAAAAACAAGGGACCCCCCAACCCCCCCCAAAACACACGGAGAAAAAACCCCCCAACCCACCCAAAAAACCCCAAAAGGTTCCCCGGGATTTTAAGCGATCTTTGGGGGGGTTGGGGGACGGGGGTTTTGGTGGGGGACTGGGCCCCCGGGCGGGTGAGGAGTCCTTTTTAAAAAAAAGGAGCCCGTGGTAAAAAAGGTTTGGGCCGTGCAAATTCTCTCCACCCCAGGTCCGGGGGGTCACAAAATGCGTAGGGCGCGGGGGAAACAGCGAGTGGCCCCCTCTTTTTAAAAAATGGAGAGGATGGTTGAGAAAAAGTTATGTACATACCATTATGCTTTTTGGCCCTTCTTGTATTGGGGGTGGGGAAAGTGGTCATCAGAACGATAACCTAGAAAAATCCAGAAAAAAGGAACTTGCCCAACCTCCCTTTCCCCTTTTTTAAAAGGGGGAAATTGATTAAATTGATTAAATAAAATTTTTTCTGCCCGTAAAACCGTTGAGGTCATTAACGGGGGAAAAACCCTTTCAGATTGAAATGTAAAAAATTTTTTAAAAATTTTTAAAAAAATCTATTAAAAAAATGTCTTAAAAATAACAATAATTTAAATATTAAAATAAAAGCATACATTTATGCTAAAAAGAAATAATTTATTGTTTAAACAAAATTTAAATTTTTTTTTAAAGGGAAAAATAATAAGACCATCCCCCCACCCCCTTTTATTTTTAAAAAAACCCCCCAAAATTTTTTTTATATGGGGGGGGACAAGTAAAAACGTCTTTGGTCTGAAAATTTGCACTTTTTTCCTTACATGTCAAAACCTTTTAATTTCCCTTTTTGGGCTTTCCCTCCCCAAAGTTTTTAAATTTTTGGGGCCATCATGGGTTTTTCCCCCTTTTTTGATTTTTTCCTTCTTTTTGGTTGGGGCCCCCGGATTTTAAAAAAGGCCCCCTTGGTTAATAACCCAACTTTTTGGCTTTTTTTTTCGGGTTGGTATTAAAAAAAATGCTGGTTACCCAGCTGCCAAGGTCATCTCTAATCTCCCCCAATTTTTTTCCTAGAGGTGGGGCCCCCCCATTTTTTCCCCATCCTTTTTCTCGCAAAAACCCAACTCCTGAGCTGGGTTTCAAGTCGGGTGGGGGGAGAAAAAACGAGAAATTCCGCTCCTTTGGTCTTCCGCCCCAGAAACCGTTAAATTCCCCAACTATCCCAAATAGGGTCTAGCACCCAACACAGAGTTCCCTTTTTTAAACGTGCTAAAAACCCTGAAACGGAGGGAAAAGGAAAAAGGATTTTCCGCTGCTTGGAAATCCGAAAAACAGGGCAGGGTCCATGAGGCCAGAGGGGAAAAAAGACTTTCGCCGACAAAAACCTAAACCAAACCGACGGACGAAGGGAGATGGAAGAGAGAAGTTTAAAGATTCGAAAAATTTCCTTTAACCCTTTTTTCCCCAAAAACTGGAAAGGGGGGACCCCCCAAAATGGGAAACAGAATGCCCTGAAGAAAAAAGCAAACCCTTAAAAAAAAAAATATTATATATATATATATATTATTCCTCAGTAGGAGGTTTATACGGTCTGACATTATCAATATTTTAGTTTTTTATGGTTCCACCTACCCCATATCTAATAGACTCACAACGTATTAGGTTTGATTCACCTATATTGTAATC
>NC_051427.1:13182936-13190436 GCF_015228065.2 Penaeus monodon | reverse complement strand
GATCAGAAAAAAAAGAAGGAGAGTAGAAAGAGAAAAGAGAGAAACTTTTTGTCTATAGTTCTTTCCTCGAGGCATGTAATAGTATTAATAGTGGTTATAATAACAACAACATAAACAACAACAACAATAATACTGATGATAACAATAATTGTAGTAGTAATTATGATTTGTAATAATCATTATGATGATAATAATAATAACAACAACAACAATTATGATAATAATGATGATAATAATGATGGGAGTATTAATGGTAATTATAAAAACAACAGTAATATTGGTACTGATAATGATGTCAATAATGATAATGATAATATTAGTACAATAATGATGATGATGATGATGATGACGATGATGATTATGATGATGATGAAAATAATAATAATAATAATAATAATAATAATAATAATAATAATAATAATAATAATAATAAATAATAAATAAAAAATGAAATGAAATAAAAAAGGGTAATAAAAAAATAACAACTATAGAAAAAACCAACAACAATAATAAAAAATTAAATAAATACTAATACTACTAATACTAATGATAATAATTACATTAACAATAATGATAATGATAACACCACCGCCCCTGCAGCATTAAATGCCAAACATTTGATTGTACGTTTTGTAACGTGTGTTCAACCGCTGATTCCCTAGACGTAATTATCTTAATTAGAAACATTATCAGTTGTAAACATGATCCCAGGGTCGAGGTCGCTGCACAGAGTGATAAAAATTATCACATTATATACGTTAATAGCTTTTTTTTGGGGGTCAATGGCGATGTAATTTTGTAGTTCGTTTGTGTGGGGGTGTTATTATTATTTTTTGAATATTTTATTTATCTATTTTTTTTATTGTATTTACTTATTTATTTATTTTTTATTTATTTTTTTTTTTCTATTTTTTTTTTTTGCTCTCGTTCTCTCTCTTTCATGGCGATTCTGTTTTCTCTCTTTCTCTCTTGTCTTGTCTTCTTTTTTCTTCTGTGTGTGTGTGTCTCCCATTCTCTCTCCCTGTCTGTTTCTGCCTTTTTTCTGTCTCTGTCTCTCTTTTATTACCATTTATGCCCTTAAAGTTTTTTTTTCTCTTTTTCATCACTAATGCTTGTGATGTTTCGTTTGGGTGTCTGTCTCTCTCTTGTTGCCCCCCCCTCCCCTCCCCCCCGCACTCGTTCGTGTTTTCCTCGTTCTGTCTGCTTCTTCTGCTCTTGCTTTCTCTCTCTCTCTCCCTCCCTCTCTCTCTCTCTCTCTCCCCCCCCTCTCTCTCTGTCTCTCTCTCTCTTCTCTCTCTCTCTCTCTTCTCTCTCTCTCTTCCTCTGCCCTGTCTGTCTCTCTCTCTCTCTCTTCCTCTCTCTCTTCTCTCCTCTTCTCCTCTTCTTCTCTTCCCCCCTTTTCCCTTTTTCCCTCTCTCTCTCCTCTTTTCCTCTCTCCCCTCCTCCCCCCTCTTCACACACACACCACCACCACCACACAATATCTTGTGGTGAAATGAAACTTTCTAAGTCATATTCACTGTGTTTATAATTGAATAATATAATTCATTTTTTTATATTCAACCTTGTTTTTTCTTTTCTGAAAATCTAACTTATTACTCATGAGCATATAGATGACTTTTTGAAGTTTGAAGACATTGAACAATGAAAAGATAATAGTTGAGAAAAAGATAAAAAAAATTCTTAAACCCCAGACACAAGCCAAATTGTATCATAAAAAAAACGCCCCTGTCTATATAAATATATGAAATTTATATATATATAATATATATAATATTATATATATAATATATATATTATATATTAATATTGTTGTGTGGTGTGTGTGTGTGTGTGGGTGTTGTGTGTGTGTTGTGGTGTGTGTGGGGGGTGTGGTGGTGTGTGTGGGGTTTTTTGTGTGTTATGTGGTGTGGTGTGTTGGGGGTGTGTGATGTTGGGGTGTTGTGTGTGTGTTTGGGGGTGTGTGTGTTTTGTGTGGTGGGGGTGGTGTGTGTGTGTGGGTGTGTGTGTGTGTGTGTGTGTGTGTTGTGTGTGGTGTATCAACTTTTGAGGTATTGTTATAAGATTTGTCTTTTCTTTTAGGAACATAATGCTGAAGTTATATGTTGATTGGAAAGGGAAATTTTAAATAGAAAACAATCGTTATAAAAAATACATTTCGATATAGTTTTTTCTTTTTTTGTTTTTTTCGTGACGCAAACTAAGCCCGCGTCGATTTTAAGGGGGAGACATGGGAAAAAATTTGGAATTTTTACAGGGTTTTTTAAAACCCATTTTGTAAAAATATTATCCATGATTTTGTGAGTGAATATCTACATGATTAAAAAAAAGGGAATTTTTTTTTAAGTAAACTTAAAAAATTTTAAAAAATGATATTTGGATAATATGAAAGGGAAAATATTCGTTATAAAAAATCAGTGATTTTTTTTTTTGGAACGAGGAAACAATTCACTGCTGTAAATTTAAAATAAGAAGCAAGAAATAAAATTTTACTTGTTTATTGTACTTTAATTTTTTTCCCTTAAAATAGGGTAATGTCAGTGCTTACGATGTGTTATTAACTTTACATTAACATTTTAAAATTTCAGGCTGAAAAAATATTACAACGGCTCAAGAGGTTTTTTTTTTACGAACCAACGCCACACGCCCCAACCACACACACAACCCAAAAAAACACACACAACACACCAAAACACACAAACACACACAACCCACACACACACACAAACACACACACCCACACACCACACACAACTTTAGACCTAGTTTCACGGCTCTTATTATATTTATATATTTAATTAATATATATATTAAAATATATATTTTATATATTATATATTATATTATATATAATAATATATATATTATACAACACACACACACACAACACCACACACCACAACACACACACATTCCACAGCACACACACACCACCAACACACACACACACCACCCCCTACAAAACAAATATTTATAATTAAAATATATATTATATAATAAATATATATAATTATATAATATAATAATTATATATATATTTGTGTGTGTGTGTGTGTGGTGTTTTGTGTGTGTTTTGGGGTTTGTTGTGTGTTGGTTGTGTGTTGTGTGTGTTTGTTGTGTGCTTGTGGTATGTGTGTTGTGGGGGTGTGGGGTTGTGAGTTGTGTTGTGTGTGTGTGGTGTGTGTTGTTTTGGTGTGTGTTGGCGGCGTGTGGTGTGTGTGGTGTGTTGTGGGTGTGTGTTTTGTGTGTGTGTGTGTTTGGGCAGCGTGCTGTGTGTGTGTGTTTTTGGGGCGGTGTGTGTGTGTATGTGTGTGTTTTTATATTATATATATTATATAAAATATATATATATATATATATATATATATATATAAATATATTTATTTATGTATTTATATATTTATATCTATCTATCTATCTATCTGTCTATCTATCTATCTACTATATCTTTCTCTTTCTCTCTCTCTCTCTCTCTCTTTTTCCCTCTCTTCTCTCTCCTCTCTCTTTTTCTCTCTCTCCTCTTCTCTCTCTCTCTCTATATATATAAAATTTATATATTATATATATATATATATTATATAATAAATATGTATAGTATTATATATTATAATCCCATAAACTATAACACCTCGACACACACACACACACACATACACACAACACACACACACACACAACAAAAAACCCACACACACAATATATATATATATATAATTATTATATTATATATAAAATATATATTAATTTATATATATATATATTTTTTATATATTTTTAATTTTATTTTAATGTATATGTTATATTATATTATTTATTATATATTTTTATATAATTATATATTATATTTACATATATGATTTATATTGTGTATTATATTGTATATATAGATTTTTGGTTTTGTTTTGAAATTGCATATATATATATGTGGTGTGTGTTTGTGTGTGTGTGTGTGTGTGGGGCATGCCCCACACACCCCCAACAACAAACCCACACACCCCCCACAACACCAAAAAAAACCCCACACGCACACACCACCACATATATGTATATATTTAATATATTTATATATATATATATATATTATAAAATATATTATATATTATATTAGGGTGGGGTGTTTTGTGTGTGTGTGTGTGTGTGGTGTGTGTGTGTGTGTGTGTGTGTGTGTTTTGTGGTTGTGTGGTGTGTATGATGTTAGTATGTATTTTATGATATATGTATATGTATTTCAGTTCGAATCACTTTATATATGTATTTATATATGTATTTATGAATGTGCAGTATTTATCAAATATGTGTGTAGGCATGTGTATAGGGAAAAATATATTTCTTCCATATTTCATAAAACGTCCAGCCCCTTTGCCTCTTACGTGCAATAGCAAATGCTTTTAAACTAAAGGAGGAGGCTCTATGCTTTCCTGCATCACAGGTTTTCAGAAATAAGTGAAAGAGAAAATTAATGCTATTACACAGAATTTAGAAATAAAAGGCAATAATCTTTGAAGAAATCCTTGTTGAAGTAAATTCATGTTATCCATTGAAAACGTTTCCCATTGAAGTTCATTTATATTTTTATGGTATGAAAATATATCGAAAGAAGAAAGAAAGATCGTATATTTTGCTTTCAGTTCGAATCACTTGTTCATAAAGATGGAAAATCAAATGCATAAACAAATAATGAGTAAATGGAAAAATAAATCGATGAATGAATAAGTGAATAAGGGGTATAAAGAAAGGGAAAACTAAAACTCCCCGTTTTCCAATCACCTAAAATTTCTTTTAAATTTCATGAAGATGGCTTTTCCCGCTCATTAATTGCTAGGCTCTCTTGATATCATTATTGCTTGCAACTAATTGGTGATTTGTGAGGTTAATAAAACGTCAAACTTCTTGATATTCTTGGACCGCTTTACTCTTTCTCAACGAGCCAACTTTTGTGAGACTTTTGTTTTTGTTTTGAAATTGCATGCATGTTTTTCATAGAGAGAAATACTTCCGTTTGTGATATCGATATCGAAAAAGACAGAAAGATCATGGGAGGGGGGGGGGGGTTACATACATACATATATAAATATATATTATATAATATATATATATATATATATTATATAGTTATATACATATATATATATATATATAGAGAGAGAGAGAGAGAGAGAGAGAGAGAGAGAAAGAAAGAGAAAGAGAAACAGAAACAGAAAGAGAGAGAGAAAAAAGAGAGAACGAGCGGGGGGGGGGGGGGAGAAGGGGGCGTATGAGGAACAAGAACATTATGAATCCGTAAAAAAAAAAAAAAAAAAAAAACTGCGAATCGAAAATGTAATCAAAGGAACGCTGCCATACCGCATTTATATACTTATACAAAAAATGAATTTCTACAGAAGAAAAAGGATATTCGTGATTGTTAAAGACATGACGATGAGAATCACCTGAAATACGTTTCATTGGTACTTACGTTGTATTATGTCTTTGACTGATTATTTAAGATTTCTCGCTGAAATAATGATGTCAGAATCATATTCATAGGGTATTAGTTAAAACTTCTTTGATCTGATATACGTTGTCTTACTGGACACTGACCTGAGAGGAAAACATTGTATTAATATTATTACGTTTTGTATCACTGATTATATTAACTTCTATACACACACACACACACACACACACACACACACACACACACACACACACACACACACACACACACACACACACACACACACACAAACCCACACACACACAAACACACTTTTTGATATAAGAAACTAAATGTTATGCTTCTCCATTATAAGAAAGAATATTAAAACATTGTATTAATCTTATTTTCTACGTTTTGTATTACTGATTATATCAACTTCTGTACACACACACACACACACACACACACACACACAAATAAACACACACACACATACACACACATAAACTCACACACATACACAGACACACATACACACACACATACACAGACACACACACACACACACACCCACCTTTAACATAATGCAAGGCCAACCCGTTTCCAGGGAATACTGCATCCCCTCCTCATCAGCTTTGAAGAAAGACTATCATCGCTAATTACAAAACAGATGTTGCAAGTGAGTCTGCAACATCTCTAAGGCAACCTACATTTTGCCTCTTTTAGGAGAAAGGGAATGTTTCTATTGTACATTGCATGCAACCTGCACATTTTCAAACGAGGTAGATGTGTTATGGCTTGCACTTTATCCAATGCAATTGCTCCATACAGTGTTGGTATTCTGTGATATTATAGTATAATATTTGTTAGACTGAAATATACTAAGACAGTTCTCAGTTCAGCTTAAGTCTCAACTTGTAATCGTTTAGTAAGGGGATTCTGCAATTATAATCGTTTTGAGAAATTTCCCGCGTAATCTATGTATTGATTACGTCACCCCTAATATTATATTTATATATATAATATAATATATTTATATATAAAATATATTATATATAAAGTAATATATATAATATATATATAATTTTTTATATATATATATATTTATTTTTACATATATATATAATATATATATAATATAATAATATAATATATATATATAATATTTTAATATATAGTATATATATTAGTATGCATAATATATACCTACAACCCCCACCACACCATACACCACCCACCACACACACACACACACACAACACACAAAACACACCACACACACACAACATATAATATATATATATATATATTTAATATATATATATAATATATAAAATTTTATATATATTTTGGGTATATATATATTAATATATAACATATAAAATATATATAATATATTATATATTATATAATATTTTTAAAATTATTATTATATATATATAAAATTTTAATATATATAATATATTAGTATATTAAGATACAATTTTTTGGGTGTACAAGTGCGTGTAACCATGAATGTCAATTTCTTGCTCCAGTGACACCCCCCCCCCCCCTCGCCCACACCAAATTCCCTAGAAAGGACAAAGAAAAGGAATGGGTGAGGAACAAGACGGTTTTAACCCAGTGATTTGTAGGAGTTAGTGCATGAGTATGAGTGAATCTGAGGAGCGATGGTGAGGGTACGGCTTGAGTTACTTTAGTGAGCGAGTTTATGTTTGAGTGAGTGAGTAAGCGAGTGAGTGAACGAGTGAGAGAGTTACTGAGTGAGTGAGCGAGTGCGTGAGGGTTATGAGTGGTGACGGGTCGGGGAGTTTTAGAGCATGTGTGATGAAAGTGTGAAATGAATAAGTGAGGACTAATGTGTTAGGATTGGTTTTGTGACGAGTTTTTGTGAGCGAGCAAATGAGCAAGCGATCGAGGGAGTGAGTGAGTAAGTGAGTGTAAAAGGCTATGCGTACTCTAGTACAGTGGCTGACAGGGACGCAAAACCCCTAAGGGGGAAAAACACGCTACGCGAAAAGCTTTTCGACTTGTCTAAAGGGTCCCAAAAAAAGCGCCGCTTGAAGTCCCCCACGGTCAGC
>NC_051427.1:13158606-13173606 GCF_015228065.2 Penaeus monodon | reverse complement strand
ACGACAGATTAAACCCCTCAAAACCCCCCGTGCCCCGGGGTGGAGGACGGTGGGGGGGTTTGACCTGGTGGTTGGGGCCCGTTGCTGTTCTCTCTGTGTGTGTCTCTCCCCTTGGGGATTTCCCCTTTTATGCGGCGGTTCCCTCGAGGCGGATGTTTGTTCCTGTGCAAAAAGAAAAACGGGCGGTTCATCTGCGTCCTCCCCAAAAGGAAAAGGGGCTGGTGCTTGGACGGGGGTGTGAAGTGTACACCCGGCCTTGCTACGTATTGTTACTCGCCTGGGCCACGCAAGGTCGCCCTCGACCACGAAACGCTTAAAACGATGCAGAGAGGGTCTTTTTTGGTATCTACAGATGTTCCTGGTGATCCGAGAGTCGCTGGGCCGTCGGTGCCGTAGGGGGGTGGGGCAGGGGTTTCGCATGGGGGTGAAATTCAGTACGAGAGGTCATGCCCTTCAAAACGAAATAAGTGTCCGGGCCGAAAAAGGGCAAAGGAGGAGGAGATAATATTTTTGTCAATCACCTTGCAAGAAAAAATGAGGGTAAAAAAAATAATTTGTCACAAAAGGGGCGTGTCAAGTAAGGTGTTAAGTTTGATGTGTCGGATTAGCGAGTTCAAAAGGCCCATCTTTTTGAAGATAAAAAAATTTAAAGGAAAGAATTTCCAAATCTTTGGGGTAAGGAAGTATATAGCTTCGAACACATAGGCACTGGGCTAAACTTTTCTAACAGTGCGGTCTGGGCGCTTCAATCGATGAGCGTAAGTGTGCGGCGGGCGCGGATTCCTTCTTACGGCCATGACCGGGCTTAAAATTAACTTGGGGTAAATGTAACCGAGTAAGCCTATAAAAAGCAGGGTGCCCAAGTGTTCCCATTATTTGCAAACGGAGAATCCCATCCATAAATATTCACCAAACCTTAAAACTAAAAAAAGCAAAAACCCCACATTACTGGGGAAAGTATAAAACTTCGAGAGGACTGAAAAAGAGTTTTGGGGGTTCAGTTATTAGTCATAGGGATGCCATAGTAAAATACGCAATTTTGGGTGAATTCCGAGTAAGGGCAGGTAGGTAAGTAAAGGATATCGGGTGATCAAAACTACATGTGAACGGCGACAGATTAGCACGGCAGGTTTGAAGAAACAATGATATAAAACGATATAGAGTTACACAAATTAAAACAATCGCAAGAAAATGATGTTTACAAATTTTAGTAACATAAAAGAGAAAAAAATAGATAATTTCATATTCGACAAAATAAACATAAATAATTGAGAGACCAAACATAAAAATAATTAAAAAAACTCAAGGTACTCTTTTGTTTAAGAAATGATAATGCAAAATTTGTGCGATTGGGAAAAATGAAATAAACAGAAAAATCTAAAAAATACATCATTATGGGAGGGTTTTATGGCTGGGGAAGAGTGTAAAGGGGGTGCATGTCACTTAGTTTGATCTCAGTGTGTGTTAAAAAAAACAATGTTGCCCGGGAGATTTGTGATAGATTGAGTGTGCTTTCGTAAGTGGCGTGTACTTAAATTTGAAAGAAGGAAATTGTTGAAGGTGGGGGGGTATAGGGAGGAAATATTTTTATTGGCTTAAAAAGGTACACTTACTTTTGAAGTAAGAGGAAGATTGTTGGGGTGCGGGGGATAAAAACTGCGACAAATCCTGGGGCGTGTTGACGAGGGTTCGCGAAGAAATTAGCGAAAGGTGGCCGGAGGCGAGGGGGCCTTTTAAGGGGCGGGGGAAAATTTCCGCTTCGCGGGGGGGGTACCCAAAAAGGCCCCGGGGGTGCCAATGTAAGCGACATGGTGGGGGGCATAAAAGGGGATTGGTAGCGTGGCCTAAAAAGGGGGAGAATTGGGACGGCACGGTGGGCGGGGAGGAGGTGGTAGGGAAAAAGGGGGCTTGTTGGGTTTAACCCGTGATAAAGTAGGAAAGGGCCCCCTGTCCCGGTGGAAAAAGGCAGGTGGATTGGCCGTGGTTGGGGGCCCCTTTCCCGTTCGGGGCCCCCCCCGGGGAGTGGCCTTTTGGGGGCCCCGGTCCTTTTCGAGACGGAATGTTGGGGGGGGGAAAAGGGGTTTGCTTTTTTCTCGCGTTCCCCCCAAGAGAGGCCCCGGGTGGGGACAGGTGGGGGGGGAGTGTCTTCCGCCTTGTTTTCCGTTGTTTTGCCACACGGCACCCCCACTTTTTCCCAAAAAAAACCCCCCCCCCCCAAAAAAAATTTTTAATAAAATTTTATATTTTAAAAACAAAAACACACACACCACCACACACACACACACACACACACACACACACACACACATAAATTATATAATAATATTAATTTTAAAAAATATTATTTTTATTTTTAAAATATTTAAACAAAAAAAAAAAAAAACCCCCCCCAAAAAAAATATATATATATATATATATATTATATAAATAAATATAATTAAAAAAATTTTTAATATAAATCAAAATTAAAAAAATTTTTAATAGATAAATATATAATAATTAATATAAAAAAAATATTATTATATATAAAATTAAAAAAAAAAATAAAATATATATAAAAATAAAAATATAAAATTATTTAAAAAATTATATATTAAATATATTTAATATAAATAAAATAATACTAATATTTATATATTATAATAATTAAGATATATATATATATTTAATTTATAAAATTATAATATTATATAATTTATATATTATATAATAATAATTTAATATAATATATATTTTTTTTTAATTAAAAAAATAAAAAATTATAAAATATTTTTTATTATTTAATTCTTAATTATATATTAAAAATATATAATTATTTTTAAATTACTTAAAAATTCTAAAAATAAAAATATATATATATAATATTATATATATATATATTAATTTATATTCAAATATAATACTATATATATTTTAAAATATATAAATTAATTAAAATATTTTTAAATTAATTCAATTATTAAAATTAAATATATTATATAAAATTTTCGTATATTAATATGTATATTTATAAAAATATTTATATATATTATTATATATATATATTATAATTATAATATATAAAAATTATATATATTTTTTATATATATATTACAAACACCACAAATAAGATACAGAAACCCTGTCCATTATTCAGCCTCGCGAGGGGGAAGCCGCGTTAAAACCAAAAAGCAACAGTTTTCACAATATCACTACATATCTGTAGGGCATTACAGCCGCAAAGATTTTAATTTCAAGCATGAAAGAATATACTGCGTCCCAGCTGAATTTTAAATATCCGATTTTTGCTTTTAAATGTGCATTTCAAAATCCTTTTCATTTTATTGTTATCGCGAATGTGGGGGTTTTTTGAACATGCTTTCTTCATTTTTCGTTTCTATTTGGGGCTACGTCAATATTTTCTCTTTGTTCGCAGTTGGGGTTTTTTAAATATTTGATTCTGTGTATTTTTAATCCTAAAAGATTTGACATTTTAAAATCTACCCATTATTTATTTTTTTTTTTATTGAACCCCCATATACTCAAAGCACACCACACCACACACAAAACACACAACACACACCACCACACACACAACACCAACACACCACACCACCACTACACACTACGGTATAAAATGTACCACAAACAAACACCACCAAAAACAAAACACACATCGAACCACACCAGAGACACAAAAAACACACACATACAGACCAAACCCCCACACACACACGCACGCAATACTTTATAGAATTATTTGCAAGCAAGACAGGAAAAAAATAAAAAAAGCAAAACAAATCTCCACAAAAAAGGAAAAAAAAAAAGGGGGAAAAATTTAAACTACAGCACTTATGTTGCCTGACTTAACAGGAAGAAAGAGAGATTTTTCCCCCCGTTTTTCTTCGCTCGAAAGCCACTTGGAATGAATCAAACAACTCCCGGGACTTTCCTATGGGGCGAAAATTTTTCTGGATTTTTTTATACCTATTAAGTAAATTTACATGGTCAGTGATTGGAAAAACACTGTGACTTACACACACATGTACACACATACGTATAAAATGCGCAAAAACACTGGCACACACACACACACACCCAGCAACAGCGGAAAGAGAGAGAGAGAGAGAGAGAGAGAGAGAGAGAGAGAATAAAAGAGAGAGAGAGGAGTGAGTGAGAAGAAAAAGAGAGGGGAGAGAAGAGGAGAGAGAGAGAGAGAGAAGAGAATCCCACCACGATTGACAAAACACAGGAGAAAGAAAAAACACAATCACACACACTATATATTACAATATTTTGCAGATGTATATAAGATAAAAAAGGGGGGAAATAAAAGGGAAAAGGGAGTAAAAAATCCTTTAGTTCACTCGCATAATTGTTTTGTATTCTACTCGTGATTTTTTATTTTTGCAAGGATTTGTAAATTACCCCCCGGAGGAAATGCCGCGCTGTAAGATGTAGGAACAAAACACCAATCACTATAAATCAATGTAAACTTTTGTTTTTCCTCCTGAATATACCAGTAAACCAAAAAATAAAAAAATTCCCTGATACATAGCCTTCAAGGGCAGGCGGTGCCTTTTTATGTAATGTGTATAAAAAATATTTAATATTATATATATATTATATTATAAAAATAAATATTATATATATATATTATATAATTATATATATATATATAATAATTAAAATAAACTATATATAAATTTTTTTATATAGCTATATATATATACATAATTTTATTATATATATATATAAATTTTTATATATTAAATATTATATATATATATTAATATATATATTTTAAAATATAATATAAATATATATAAATATTGGGGATGTGCGTGTGTGGGGTTTTTGGGGTGTTTATATAGTATATAAAAATATATATTATTATATAATTATTAATATATTATATTATATATATAATTTTAAAATATTTAAAAATAACAATAGCTTATATATATTATATTTTATATATATATATTAATATATTATATATATATATTATATATATATAATTTTTATATATATGTGTGGTGTGTGTGTGTGGTTGTGTGTTGGGTGTGTGTGTGTTGTATCTCACACACACCAACCCCACACCCCACCACACACACCACACATACACACACACACCACCCCACACACACACACACACCACCACCACACACACACACACAATATAATTTATATATTATTAAAATATATTATATATATATATTTATATATATATGTGGGTGTGTGTGTGGGGGTGTGTGGGATGTGTGTGTGTGTGTGTGTTTGTGTGTGTGTGTTGGTTGTGTGTGTGTGTGTGTTGTTGCGTGTGTGTGTGTGTGGTGTGTGTGTGTGTTGTGGTGTGTGTGTGGTGTGTGTGGTTTGTTTGGTGTGTGTGTTTATAATATATATATATATTATATATAATTATAAGAATATGAAAATAATTTTATTATTATTAAAATATATTTAAATATAAATAATATTTAAAAATATATATAAAATTTTGCATATATATGCCAAACAGTCTATTCATCCCTCATGTTTTTCTTTTTTTTTTTAACAGACGAATGATTATAAAATTGAGAATTACGGGGAAAGAGTAAAGATTTTCCCTCTCGCAATAAATGTGCCCCATTTATCCATTTACAATGGTTTTTTGTTTTTTGTTTAATCTTTTTTTAAATTTTTCGAAATTTGGATATCCCGTTTCTTTTCCCAAATCAGGGACATTTATCTACGGGGAAGGAAAAATTTTACATGAAGCCAACTCATCCAAATTTAAAACTTTTTTTTTCCACTTCCCCTATATGCAACCAAGCGATGTCTTATTCAAATTTTCCTAAATAATCCTTAAAAAACTGGAAATCCCGAGAAAAAACCCCTCCTTAAAAACCGAGTTCCTTAAAAACAGGGAACAAAACCAACGCTGATTTTTCACGAATTTTACGAGCAGCGGATATTTACGATTTTGGAAAATATTCACTTCTATCCGTGCAGTGTCCATAAGGGTTTTATTTCCCCGAGAATAAGTAACGGAAGGGGAAAAGAGGTCTTAAATTGGCCCCAAAAACATGAGGATTTTATATCGCCATGATAAAAGTTCGCTTTTTGAAAATGAAATATGAGAAGATTTATATAAAAACCCTTTTGTCTTTTGTCTTCAGAAATTTTGAGCTATGAATTGTGTCTTTTTAAAAAACTGAAGAGATAGAAACGAAAATTGGGGATGAGGAAAGAGAATGGTGAGGGAAGGTAAAGAGAGAGAGGGAGGAGAGAGAGAGAGAGAAGAGAGAGGGAAAAAGAAGAGGAGAGAGAGAGAGAGAGAGAGAGAGAGGAGAGAGAGCACATCGGGCAGTCCTTCCACTCTCTCCTTCCTCCTCTCTCTTTGTCTATTAGTCGTCTGGTTCTCTCTTCTCTCTCATCCCTTTTCTCCGCCCCCCCCCCCCAAAACCCCTATTACTCTTTCTCTCTGTTTTTTTCATATAATGCCAACACACACCAACCACACACCACACCACCACCAAAAACCCCAAAACCAACACCAAAAAACCAAAACACCCTTAAATACACCCCCCCGCTTAAAAGCAGGGTTATATTCTAAGCGAAAAGTGGAGAGGGAGATAAATAGGTTAATAACGAGAAGGAAAAAGAGAAAGGAGAAAAAGGTGGCAGACAGAACAGGTTATAACTACACACACACAAACACACACACACACCACACACAACACACACACACACACACACACACACACAAACACATAATATAATATAATATATACAAAATATAACTAAAACCACAACAATTATATATATATATTATATATAATATATATATTATATAATATTATTATATATATATAATATACATATACATATATAAGTATGTATGTATATTCTCTCTCTTTCCTTCTCCATCTGTTTATTTAAACCCATCTATCGCTTCCTCGATACTTTCCCCTTTTCTCGCTTTGAATGTCCCCGCTTTTAAAAATTTCATATTTTTTTTAATTCAGCGCTAGATTCCATATTTCACACCGAGACTCATCTTTACATTTTGAAGAAAGGGACTATAGTAAAAAATGTAAAGGTTATATCCAGGGGGTCACCGGGGGGGCCTGGGGGGGGGATTACCCCCGATCCTTTTGATTGCCCCCCCCCCCCTAAATTACATTTTTTTAAAGTCCCGACCGATTTAAAAACATCTGCATAAATAATTTTTCAAAGAAATTTTCGGGGGGGGGGGGCTGCAGAAACGTTTGAGCTCTTTTTGTTGCCAACCTTCCCCTCCCCCCCCCCTAAAAAAAAAGCTGAAATGACGCCCCTTATATTTCCCGAATATAATAAAAAAATTACAGCTTTAATAATTTTTAACTTTTTTCGAATATATTATCGCGCTGTAGAAAACCGGGAAGTTAATATCAGTATAACAACCTCCGGGTGTTGTTTCTTTTCGTACAACTTATTTTAACGAATTAAGCTTTGTTCAATGTAGAAAGGGAGGAAATGTCATTTTTTTAATGAATTCTCTCTTTTTTTCTTTTTCTGCCACTTTTTTTTTCCCCTCCCGTGATTATGTAGTGAGTGTGCTGGGAATCGCTGATAAAAATAAAAGACTATCTGCAGAGAAATTTAGGCATACTATTTTCTTTACTTGCCGAAGAAATTTGGCGTGCGAAAAGGATAAATTCATGTGTATTGTTGTACTTGTCTGGGTGCTTTTCCATGCAAAGTTGAAAAGTGCGGGCAACAGATAGTTTGCCTCACTCCTGAACAACGGGAAGAAGCAGGACACACACCAACACACACCACACACACACACACACACACATACTTTAAAATATAATAATAAAAAAAAAAAATAAAATTAAAAAAAAAAAAACAATTTATAAATAAAAAAAAGATAATAATAATAAAATTTTTAAATAATTTTTATATTTTATAAAAAATTTAATATAAATTTTAAAAATATAATAAAATTATATAAAAACTTTTTATTAAATATATAAAAATATAATATTTTTTATATATTTATATTAATAAAATACAAACATATATAAAAATAATATATATATTAATAATATATAAAATAAAAATATATTATATTATAAATTATAATTAAAAAAATATATAGTTAAGTGTTGTGTGGGTGTGTTTGTATAAATTGGGTTTTTGTATATATATAATAATATATTAATATAATTATATATAAATATATATATATATATAATATATATTGCCTCGATGGCGTGTTAAAACACGTACTCCCCTTTGGGACCTGAGTTAAATTTCCCGAGCAGTCGTAAAAATGCCTGCGTTTTGATGGTGGCCGAACAGAGAAAATGACAATCGCCTGGAAGTCAAACCCAGGTGTCGTAGGGGAAGTCACCGCCGTGGCATAAGCCGCGGTTGTTAGGAAGGGCATCCAACAGAAGGGGGGCACTGCCCAAAACCCTCAGTAATGAATTGAGAGAGGGCCTATGCCCCGCAGTGGGTGAAAGGGGTGTTTAAAAAAAAAACTATGTATATATATATATATTATATTAATATATATATAATATAATATATATAAAATATATTATATATAATAAAATGAAAGGGGAAGAAGACGAACGGGCAGCGAGAGAGAATATGAACAAAGATGGGAAACTGTATAGAAGGCGGCAAAAGGGCGTTGTCTTTTCTTTTGTATTCCAATTGTAATTATGTTTAATTTTCAAGGAATTTTGCAAATGAGTACGTGTGCAACACCACAAACAACCAAGGCCACCCAAGCTACATTTAAAATCTTTTAAAATGTTTGTCCCTCAGTCGTTTTTCCCCGCTCAGTATTTTTCGCAGCTCAAAATCCTTTGTTTTCCCAAAACCTCCCCTTTTTCACATAATATCCAAAAAAGGAAAAACAACACACACACACACACCCCCACACACACAAACACCAACCACACACCACACAACACACACACACACACAACACACAACCAAAAAAATAAAAATAATAATAAAAAAATATATAAAAAAAATAACAACAACTACAAAAAAATAATATAAAATAAAAATAAAATATAATATATAATATAAATATATATAATATACATAATATATTATATATAAAATATATAAATATATATATTATATATAATTATATAAATTTTTATAAAATACATCCCGGTAACTTTTAAATTTTTCTTTATATTAAAACTTTCCCAGTCTTTTTCTCGTTTAATAAAACATATCTGAACAACTTTTTTATCCTTATTTTTCATCCAATTATAAGTAAAAGAAGGCTTACACACGGTTTAAAAATCCAAATCCTTAAAAAGTCTTTACACATTTCTCCTTTTTGTGATATTTTGTCAAATATCTCAGAAACCCCGCTATGGTCCTTCTTTGCTGTGAAAGAAAAGTTCGAATTTTTGGACGCAAATCTAAGAAGGTTCAATAAAAAACAAAATTTTTAAAGATTTACTGCAAAATTTTGAGAGACAGAAAAGGTGGGGTTTTTTGTTATTCGAAACGACCCAAGAAAAAAAGCAATGAGAAAGGGGTGAGAGAGGAGATAGATATAAGAAGATAGATAGAGAGTGAGGAGAGAAAGGGGAGAGAGAGAGAGATAGAGAGAGGAGAGAGAGAGGGAGAGAGAGAGAGAAAGAGAGAGGGGGAGAGAGAGAGAAAGAGAGAGAGAGGAGAGAATGTTTATAAAAAAACATGAGACAATGTTTCAAACCCCTCGACACACACGCACGCCTCTCGTACCCATTTTCACCTGTTCTTTTTGGGAAGTGAGTGAAAAAAAAGAGAGAAAGAAAGAAGAAAAAAAAAAAACGGAGGTAGGGAAAAAAGGAAAAACTTATATCTCCGAAATGGTTCGAGTTGCATACAGTGAAGTGCGCTTGATGTTTTTACTTTTCTACTCCAAAACTTCCGGGGTTAAGAGACTCATAACAAAGTCCCCCGCGTTCCGTTGGGACTCCCCAGGGGAACGAAGTAAACGCGACGTATATCTTTTTCCACGAGAGGTGAAGCCTAGGGAAAGCACGCGTCGCACCGTTTTCAAAAACAGTTAAAATTTGAATCGCAAGAAAATTTTTTTTTAGTATGTATTCTGTCTGTCTGGTGAGGAGAGAGAGAGAGGGGGAAAGAAGAGAGAGAGAGAGAGAGAGAGAGAGAGAGAGAGAGAGAGAAGGGGAAGAAAAGAGAGAGAGAGAGGAAAAAGAAATAGGAACAAGAGTACATGAATAAAGGACCCTATACAAATCAAAGGCGGGGATTTAGCAGATTAGCGTTTCCTGCTTTCCCCCGAAAAATTAAAACGGGTTCAAAAAGTATGGGAAAGGGGGAGGTTTTCCCCAGATTAAAATACCATTCAACATTAAGCACTAGAAAGCATGTGTGAGGTAAAACTTTACGTTTTTAAAAAATATTATAATCCCCCGATTTTTATTTATTGATTTATCTATTTATTTACTTATGTAACAAATGGTTCCAAAAACATTAAATTCTATCCATTTTCGCAATTTTTTATGGGTGTATAGTACTGTGATTTTGATATATATATTTTTAACGCTGGGGAGATAAAGGCTAAATGCTATGGTGTTCGAAAATTATGGGTATTAATTCTGTGCCCTGTGATTTTAGTGTTCCATTCAAAAAGAAGAGGGGAAAAGGAAAAATAAGTGTATTAAAATAATAACGATGAAGATTCTTCATATAAAAATTTAAAATGATTAAGAGCCGTTCTTTAGAATTTCACGTATGAAAAGAGGAAGGGAAAGGTGTATGTCTTAATATATATTGAGAGAGAGGAGAGAGAGAGAGAGATAAAGAAGAGACGAGAGGAGGAGGAGAGAGAGAGAGAGACGAGAGAGAGAGAGAGAGAGAGAGAGAGAGAGAGGAGCAGCAGAGAGAGAGAGATTAAAAAAAGATATTAGATTAATTATTAGGGACTATCCAGCAGGGGCAACTGTCCCTTATCAAAAAAGGATAATGTTGATTAATTTCATCTCATCGTAAACAAGAGCCTCTTAACCTTTGCATCGTCTCGCTCTTTAAAAATTATGTTATTTAAGGTAATAATTATGCACTGAATTTAGAGAAGAAGACTGTTATACTGAGTCAAGTGTTACGTTATAAAAGTGATATGTTCTTAATATTATCCTCATTTTTAAAAAATTTATTAATGCATTTACATGCATAAGTCAATACCTTAAGCAAATGCCATTTTGTTTATGAAGAAAATGTCTTGGTGTTTCGCAGTATGGCATCTAATAGGACATTCTAAATCCACTTTCACAACGCCTATTCAAGGACACCCGTACCTGTACTTTCTGTGCCCCTTGTAGAGCTACCGAGGATATAGTGTACCAACAGGCCACATACCGGGTTACAGTACATACCTTGTTCTCCCTTGACATGCTTCACCTGTCTTAATACCTTATATTCCCAACAAAACCATACCGTCAATCTAAGACTCATGTACACAAATTTCTGTTTACTCATTATCCCTCTATAAGTGACTTTTGCTTCATCACGACCATGTGTAAACAATCCGGGAAAAAGGCAAACTGGAACTCAGCAAGTACTCCTGAGGGTTTCCGGTTCGCTAAGTTTTGTTTCATTTATGTGTGTTTTTAATATTCCGTATTTTTATGCAAAGGTATTTTTAAAATCTTCTGTTCATTCAAAATTGGCTAGGCAAACGCCATTTTTTCAGCACTTTATGAGACAGAACGCAGTCAAAAGTGCCTCAATGAGCAATCATTCGCCTCAATTCCCGGAGTAGATATACCTACACGTATGTAGTTTCTACACTGCTTCTTACGCGATAGAGTAACCCCTAAACAGCTGTGTGATTTTTGTTTTTGTCATTTTATTGCGTCTTTACTTGGAAGGGCAGATGTCGTAATATTACGTATTACATGGGAAATCAGAGACGTAATATAACACATAACGAAGGCCGGGTGGCGTAATTTTACGTTCAAGATTCGTGCAGTTGAATTTTGCCCGCTCTTGAGAGGGTAACGAGTTAATCTATGACCACCATGGAGGGGTTTAAATTCCAACTGCTATTTCTCATTTTCTATCCTCGCCCTGGCAACATTATCTTTTGCGTTTATTTAAAGAACATCCCTGCTTTGGCAACGACCGAATTAAAAAAATGTACCTAGAATGCCCTCGTTTTTACCATAAGAGAGAGTGGATATTGTACGCATCTCAATCTAATTTGTTACAATATGATTATAGCTCAACATGTATTGACAAGATTTGTTTTACTCAATATCATTCGCTTACTTGTATTGTTTGCTCCACCCTCAGTAAACATTGATATTAAAACCCCACACATTTTCCAATATTGATCACTTGCTTATAAATAGTGTACAAATAATCCTAGGAAAGGTCCTATCCCATGGATCAGTTGACATCTAGAAATATATAGCTTTATTTAGAGAGAGGAATCTACATCAATATTAATCTTTCTATTCCTCCTGTAGTGGCATTTGACAAAAATCAAACGCATGAGAAATGTAGAACAGCCCTTCAAACCAAATTTTTTCCTCACGTTCGATTACTATTACTATGTTTCTCATGTCACACACCCTCGTTGGTTTTGCGTGCAGGATAGCCTGTTATGTAAACTGCTATTTTTAGTTTTCCAGTAACTTGTCCCCTTTCTTCATTTGACGCTGAACTTTGTGCAATGCTTTCCCTTTCGTCTAGTCTCTGAAGGGAAAAGAAGAGGGAGGGGAGATTGATAGATAAAATTAGATGATAGGGCCAGAGAGAGATGAGGAGAGCAGAGAGAGAGAGAGAAGAGAGAGAGTAGAGAGAGAGAGAGAGAGAGAGAGAGAGAGAGAGAGCGAGAGAGAAAATTAAAAAAAAAAAAAAAAATGGAAAAAAATAGTTTTTAAAAAGACGAAGAACGCCATTCATTACACACAAACAAAAAAACTAACACAAGAACTAGAAACGGCAAATAACGCCTCCCCTCCTTTCGCTCCCACTCCCCCCCAGCTCTGAACATACGCCCAAACTCCCCCTCCTTATCCTCTCTCCCTCTCACCCCCACCTTTCCCGATCGATGCAAATGCGCACAAGGATCCTGGCAAGTTGCATCAACTCTGGCGTCACGTAGCTGCCAGTTACAGGATAAAAGTGGATGGTGGGCCTGCTTGCACAATGTACAGATCTGCGACTTCGGTTTCTCCTCGGTATTCTTCTCTTATGTGTATTTTCTTTCTTTTTTTTTTTGTTTTTTCTGGTTTTGTTTCCTTTCTTCTCCTCTTATTTACTTTATTTATTTTTGTCTGCCTCATTCACTCTCTAGATCTTTCTCTCCTTCTCTCTCTTCTCTTATCTCTCTCTTCTCTTCTGCTCTCGCCTTCTCTCGCCTCTTTCTCTCTCTGCCTCTCCTCTCTATTCCCCTCTCTCTTCTCTTTCTTCTCTCCTCTTCTCTTCGTTCTTGTCCACCCCTCTTTTTTTTTTCTCTCCCCTCCTTTCTCTCTATGTTCTTGTTCTCCTCCTCTCTAATCCCCCTCTCCACCCCCCCCTCTCTCTCTCTCTCTGGTATGTGTGTGCACTTAAATAGAAGGACGAATATTAAGGGAACTAGAGCAGGTTCAAAAATAGAAAAGTTATGTGAAATTAAATGTAAACCCAAATTCATGTGGTGGGCAAATTATTATCATGATAATGATAATGTAATATAAAGATAATTAATAACGGTAGTTATTTATAATGATAGTGATGATAATCATAATCATGACATGCGATGGCGAGGGTGATGATGATGATGATGATGAGGAGAAGATGACGATTGGACGATGACAATGACGATGGTGATGGTGACAATGACGATGGTAATTGGAGATTATCGATGCGTGGATGATGATGGAAATTGTAATAAGCGATGAATATATGTTTTATATATATATATATATATATATATATATATATATATATAATTTTTTGTTTTTTTTTTTTTTTTTATATATATATGTTATAGTTACCACACATTTATATTACATATATATTCCTAGAAGGGATTTACGTAATGGACTTTAGCTGAGGTAGAGAGCATATAGATGAAGGCCTATTAACTCTTAAACTATTTTTACACATTCAGGGAGAACATTAAAAAAGCAAAACAAACAAAAAAACATTTATATTATAGAACGAGTGTACTAGAATATAGATATGATATAGAATCTGAACAAGCTATCTGTATATCTGTCCTACCTACCTAGGTTATCTATCTGTTCTATCTGTATCCCCTCCTCACCTCTATGTCTGATGAAATTGATAATATATCTGTTTAGGTAAAAACGTGGTGATAGATAATATAGAGAATTGCACCGAATGACTAATTTCATTCATTTCTATCGGAAATTAATATCGTTTTTTATTTGATTTGACGGAACGACATGTAACAGATTTCATTTTTATGAATGTAATATTAAAATGTATTCTGGGGAACTCCCCCCATGATGTAAAATGATAAGATTTTATCTTTCTACTCGGAAAAGATGGACGGTATTCGGTAGAAGTCTTTGAATGGCAGTAAGTAAATCAAAGTGATTTGTCTGGTCTGTTTAGGGTAAGTTATATTATTTTTTGTCTTTTCTGCCGTCTGTCTTTTAACTGGAGAACCAATATTAATATTAATACAATTTACAGTCTGTGTGTGTGGTCGTGTGTCTGATGTTTTTCTGTACCACCACACACTCACTCACACCACTCGCTCACTCACGTCACTCACTCAACTCACACACTCACTCACTCACTCACACTCACACACACACACCCACACACACACACACCACCCACTCACACAACACCCACACACAAACCACCCACACCACACACATATATATATATATCTATATATATATATATATATATATAAAATATATACTTATATATATAATATTATATATATATATTATATGGACATGTGTATCATATTTTATTGTGTAATATATATATATATATATATATATTTATAATATATATATTATATATATATATTAT
>NC_051427.1:13148606-13156106 GCF_015228065.2 Penaeus monodon | reverse complement strand
TTTTTTTTGGATAGGTATATATATATAATATAGACACACACACACACACATATATACATATATGTGTATAGATATATATAGGTATATAATCTATATATATATATATATATATATATATATAAGAATATATATGGATATATATGTAGGTATATACATAGATATCTACATCTATACATATACTATTCATATATGATATAATATATATATATATATATATAATTGAATACTATATAGATATATATAGATTATATATATATATATATATATGTGTATACATTGATACAAACACACACACACACACACACACACACTACACATGACACACACAAACACACACACAACACACACAGATATATTTTTTAGTATATATATATATATATATATATTAGTATTGTAATATAGATTATATAGACATATACATATATATATATATAGATATATTATATAGATATAGATATATATGATATATATAGTATAGATATATATGTATATATATATATATATAAATTCTAAAAAAAAATGTAATATATAGATATTTTTTTTTTTTACATACATACCAATATGATAGACACGAACATATACTTATATCTAAGTATATATAGTATGCGTATTATATATATATATAATATATATAATAATATATGATATATCTATTATATATATATAGATATATATACTATATTTTTTTTTTGTTTATTAAATATATAGATATATACACACACAACACACACAACAACCCCCCACAAAACTTTGTATATATAGATATATATATATATAGATATGATCTATATATATAAGATAATATATATATATATGATTTATATATATAATAAATGTGTATAGTATATATATAAGTAGTGATGATATATATAAATAGAGATTAGTAGATAATATAATATATATATTATAGATAGATATAGTATATATATATATACATACCTGTATTACACAGCACACGTATATAAAAATATATATATATATAGATATTATATATATATATATATATTAATATATATATATATATAGTATATATATAATATATAGTATATATGTGTGTGTGTGTGTGTGTGTGTGTGTGAGGGGGGGTTGTGTGTGTGTGTGAAAAGGTATTATATATTATAATACATATATATATACCTCCAAACACATACACATATGTATGTGTATATATAGAAATACGATTTATATATGAATATGTATATTATATATACATATATTACTATATATATATATATATTATATATATACATATATATATATATATATATATATATATATGTAATATGTATGTATATTACTATATATACCATATATACATATACAATTCATATATATAGTATTATATATATATATATATATAGATATATATATATATATATATAATATCTATATATATATATATATTATACAAAACACATAACACACACATACACACACACACACACACACACACACACACACACAATATACTATATATATATATATAATATTATATATATATATATATAAAATATATATATTATATATATATATAGATATCTATATATATATATATATATATATATATATGCATTACAAGTATATATGAAAATAGAAAGTAATGGATCAGAGAAATAAAAATCTCCTTAGACTCCGGATACATAATGCACTGAACTTCCAGAGAGAAGATGGCAAACCTCAGCAAATTGCAAGGACTCTCGAATCACTTGATATCATTTAGTCCTTTCGGCTAATTGGACCGTTCCGCTGATAAACTGGTCGGTCACTTTTGAAATTCTTTTAACTCTATCTCTTTGGAACATAATTGATCACTTGCTTACAAAAGTCTTTGGGTTTGTTGGTGGGGGGGAAAAACATTTTGGTATCTTTATGTGCCTGTGGACGTATGTATATGTATGTATGTGTGTGTGATAGTGTGGGTGTGTGTGTGGCCCTGTGAGACGAGAGCGAGAGAGGAGATGAGGATGAGAGAGAGGATGAGAGAGGAAGGACCGAGATGAGAGAGCATCGAGGATGTTTGGAGAAGAGGAGACGAGACCGGGACGAGAGGAGGAGGGAGAGAGAGAGAGAGAGAGAGAGAGAGGAGAGGAGAAGAGAGAGACGAGAGAGAGAAATTCCATCCACTCAACAGCCGGGATCAAGAAGCAAAAAATAAAGACATAGGCTGGACTGAGAGACATAACTCCAGAATGTAATAATACACATTACTTTTCATTCGTACGTCGTTATTGGATTCTTTTTAAACTGTAGTTCTGGTGGAGGACCGTAACGCTGAAGTTGATTACACATCGAGTTATAAACAATACCTCTCGTTTAACTTTTCGATATTTGCAGATGTCGACAGAGCGAGAATAAAAATCGTCTGTTCATAAGGTATAAGTGAAAAAGATGCAAAGTCTCAACTGCAATGTTAAAAAAGTATAAAAGAGAATACAAATAAGAAATATCGGTAAAACTTGATAGGTGATGATTGCAGCAATGATACGCTATAGTAGTACAGTTCCTCGTTATATTCTTGAAGAGGAGAAAGCTGGGGAACGGTATTGTAACTTACCACAAAGAACATTGATTGACCAAGAAATTAATACATATGAATATGGTTGGAGCAATTCATTTATCATGTATTCATTATCTATTATGAACCGTGTAATGTTGATAAATGTTAAAAAAGGTATGAATGAGGAAGTTGGATCTCTTCACAATACAAGATTTGTATTCAGTCGGTTTCGATTATATATACGAAGTATAAATCGAGGGCCGGTTAAATCCATTGCTGTATTGGAAAGATATTCATTCTGGTTCATACCTTTTTACTATCTATCTATCTACATCCATCTGCATCTCTATCCATCAAGAGAATATCTATATATAAAGCGTGGTGTGCGTGGTAACCAAGTTACCATAGTCACGGAACCCTTTAAAACAAGAAAATAATAAAACGCAAGCATTTGAGACGTCATACTTTTCGTCGAACAATTGATTCTTTTTTTGTTATGCTGAACACACGATTCTTAAACAGTCCAGCATTTGTTTCAGCTTTTCCA
This sequence comes from Penaeus monodon, assembly GCF_015228065.2. NCBI lineage: Eukaryota > Metazoa > Arthropoda > Malacostraca > Decapoda > Penaeidae > Penaeus > Penaeus monodon. Next base: position 13,153,062 of record NC_051427.1, on the reverse strand, counting down.
GACCTTCCAGAATCGAATTTCTCGAATGAGGTCACAGTAATATCACATTAAGTAAAACTGATTGCTCAGTTGCATGTTATTTTCTGTCCCAAGCATTCAGTGGAGAAGTAATGGAAAAATCAAACCTAGATACCTAACGTTTAAGTTTACTTTTAGAAGGACATGAAGCAAATTGATATTAATAAAGATCTTACAGTGATTAAGATATTGGCCTAAGGACAAACTTGGTTGAAGGAAGAAGTAAAATTAATTTCATGTTGAGTTATCGTTTTTTTTTTAAATCCTGGTACGAGATAGGTCATGGACCTAGATCTATATTTTGGTCCTGTAGCTCTAAGTTTACTTCCTGGCATCGATGCAGGTCCATTTCAGTTGGTTCTAGGCCTGCTCTCTGTACTGAAGCGGTGGCAACCCCCTTAAAACGTGTCACACTTGGTGTTTAACTCTTGGAACGTCACCTGGAACGTGGAAACATAAAATACATTGATATATCAGTTAATTCAATCAAAAGCGAGGGGATTGTGTTTTTTTAATAATAGAATGAAAACTTGAAATGATTGACATGAGAATAGGACCTGTGTGGTTTAAATTAAACATTTATGATTTAACCTATTTGAGTACAACGCATACATAAGATTGTATTTGGCACACAAGATGGTTTAATAATATGACAAGCTGATTACGACACTCTTGGTTCAAAAGATGCAGGGTTGGTTCCAGGGGGAAAGTTCAAAATTCCTCATTTTCTTCCCAGTTCGGATCCCCCATGCAAGACTGTTTTAAGCTATTAATTCCAATTTCAGTATAAATCCGTTTCAATTCCAGGTTCCAGGGGTCTGTTTTAAGTTCAGATTCGTCTAAAGTTCGAATTTCAGTTACAGCTCCAAGATCTGCTCCAATTCGGATTTCAATACCAGATCTTGTTTTAGTTTCAAATTCCAATTACAGGCATGGTTACAATATTCATATTCAGTTATAGTCTGTTTCTATTCAGAATCCGTTTCAGATCAGTTTCTAGTCCAAATTCTGTTTCCAGTTCAAAATTCCAGTTCCACATCTGTTTTCATATCGAATTTTAATTCCAAATCTGTTTCCAGTTACTTATCTATTTCCAGATCGGATTCCAGTTCCAGATCTCTTTTCAACATAAATTCCAATTCCAGATCTGGTTCCAGTTTAAATTCCAGTTCTACATGTGTTTCCAGTTCTGATCCTGTTTCGAATATTAGTACCCATCCTGTTTTCGAATCTGGTTCCAGTTTTCTTGTTCAAATCTAGTCCAATTCTTGTTTTAGTTCCAGTTCTGATTAAAAGAATGTTGTAATTTGGTTCCATGGACTGTAGACGGTCAACATGAGTGTCTTTGATAAGATTCATACCTGAATAAACACAAAAAAAATCCTACACTTATGAATTCGTACACAATATGATGCTTATTATTGGAATCCTACTAGGAAATCAATTAAACGTTAATTCTTTACTATAGCGGTGAGAATGTCAACCTTAGATGAATGATCCCCTAGAGCATGCACCAAAACGGCCTTTTAACCTTTAACGCAAGGGCGTAAGGGAGACAACCCTCCCAGGCAGTCAGAAATACTACCCACAGTGTCTTGACCGTAATATAAACGCGCCTTCCCTTCCTGGAAACGACGCCAGAGTCATGTAAACTCGTCGTATAAGGATTAGATGTTACGAGTTGTTCCCTATTTAGAGTAGAGACACCAAGGATCGTGTGCAACTAACCTTTTTATAAAAAGCAATAATATTTTTTTGCTTTTACCCAAAGGTCACTAATTCACGGCATGGAACCTTACGTGCTAATCTTCATGTTTCTTTTGATGAAAAGTGAGTTGCTGCTTCTACACCAAGATGCATGACATAGGTACCCTAATTTTAGCTAATTAGATACCCTCCTAATTTAGCTTTAATGGATGCCTTGGAAGAAGCAAAAAAATCTTCAGTGCATGAAAGCAGCACCTGTGAAGAGACAAACTAGACCCTCCGAATAGAAATAAGATTAATAAGAAAACAATACTAAAATTAATAGGAAATAAGAATAAGAATTAAAGTTAACAAGAAAATTAAAGAACAAGAATAAAGGTAACAAAGAAAATAAGAATTAAGAATAAAGTTAACAAGAAAAATAAGAAATAACACTAATAGAAACTAAGAAACAAGATTAATAAGAAAATGCGAATAAAATTGTTCGGTTTGGTTCTCCAATAGTAGTTAGATTGGAAATACAAAATTGAAAACATCCAGATATTTAGTTCATGGAAAACAATTTTCAAGAAGAGACATGATTTGAACTTGATTTTTAAGCCATAACTAGATCTCTCATGCTGAAAGAATCTATGTTCTCAGAACGTTTGCCGCAATACATTAAAAGAAACGAGATTCCTGAGAAAACTGAATAATTTTGTCATGAAAGCTTCATATGTGCTATTTCTAACTTTTATGTTCGTTTCATACGTATTATTTCTTTTCTCTCAACACTCAAACAATGTCAGTAGCAAATATTTAAACGATATATTTGAGTAATGGACGCTAAGAATTCCTAATTACTATTACGTTTTTTATTTTTTGTTTATTTATTTATGTTATTTATTAATTATATAGTATTATTTTTGCGAATAGAAACTGAGTTTTATCTTAATACTCTTATGCGCTGATGATATAAACACAGAGTGTTTCTCCTTCGACGATATGTATACTAATAGAAGCTCATTTCTCTAGTTATTAGTATCAGTAATAGTATTTCGTTGTTGTAATCAGTGAAAACATCATGGTGATGTACTTATGGTAATGATGACTAAAGTCATTGAAAGGATGATTATGATACTTAATAATGATAAAAAAAGTGTAACAATAACCGTTAATATTATTCATAATTATATTTTTTTTTTTTTTTTTTTTTTCATTAATTATTACCTATAGCAAATCATTGGTATTACTGGGATTATTATGATTATCCGTATTAAACGCATCGTCCCGCACACTCATCATCCATCATCTGTCATCTTCATTTCATGCATCATCATTATCATTGTTATAATATTCAACATTATTTACTATCGTTGTTGATAATGATATCGTTGTGAGTAATTGATTTATCGTTGTTTGATAATGATTAATGATGTGGTGACCAGGATAATAATAACAAACACTAATGACAAATAATGGAATAATAATAAATAATAATAATAATAATAATAATAAGAAATAATGATGATAATAATAATAATAATAATAATAATAATAATAATTAATAATTAATAAACAACAAACAACAACAACAAAAGAACAAACAACAAACAAACAACAACAATAATAATATAATAATAATAATACATAATATCATTATTATTAGTTGACTCATCTCTAGTAGCCTGTATTATGTCATTATTGCTATTCCTATTTATCTTTTTTTTATTATTAGTATTATTATTATTATTTAGTATTATTATTATTTATTATTATTTCATTATATTTATTTCATTACTATTATTCATTTATGACATTATTTGTAACATTATGTAATACTGTTATCATCATCGTCATGATTATCATTATCGCTATCACCCTTATCAGCCGCCTTCATTATAATAAGCGTTATCATACCTCTGGTTGTTACTGATATTATTATCGCTTAAATCGGCATCCACTCTCATTCTTTTTATTACCAGTTATTATTAATGTGCATTATTACTGTCACTGATGTTATTATCATTATCACTTGCCATAATAATTATTAGCATCGCTAAAATCACTCTCACTATCTCTAAATCATTCAACATATTTATTTTCGTTAAATATTTTAAACATTTTCCTTCCGAATGTTTTTTCTCTCTTCTCTTTGTGGAATTTCTATTTTCAAGGTTTATTCCTGTTATTATCAGATTTGTATGTTATATGTTATGGCATTTGTTTTCAATTGGTGCTCTTGGCAATGCTATTATATTTAGTCAGTAATAAGGGTTACTGATATCATTAATATGATCATTACTGTTAATATCATCTAGTATCTCACCATTATTTATTATTATTATTGTTATTATTACTTATTATTATTTTATTATGTTATTATCAATTATTGGTTATCATTTATTATTATATTTTTTATTATAGTTATTATTACTATTACTATTATTCGTTATTACGTACTGTTATCATTCTATTATGATCATAGTTATATTAGATTCATAATATAGATGTATGTATATACATTTTATTCATAATTTGTCACGGTTATCAACGTATACGGTATTAATATGAAGAAAAGGTTGACGATAATGAGTAATACAGTAATAATTATAATAGCAATGATGATTTTAACATGAATAATGACAATAATAATATTAGCAAAAATAATCATGATAGTTGTAATAATAATATAGACAATGATGATGATGGTTATGATAATGATGATGATAATGATACATGATATTGATAA
>NC_051427.1:13140394-13143506 GCF_015228065.2 Penaeus monodon | reverse complement strand
TTTTAAAAACCCAAAAACAACCAAAAAAAACACACAACTTTTAATTAATTTAAAAAATTTTTTTTCTTTAATAGGTTGTAAATCCTTTTTTAATTATTATTATTATTCCCCAAAAAAATATACAAAAGTTTTTGTTTTTGTCTTTATTTTTTTGTTGTATTAAATTAATTTTTATTTTTTTATATATTATATATATTAAAAATTAAAAATTTTTTTTATGAAATAAAACATAATAAATAAATTTAAATTAGTATTTTTTTTATTTAATAATTTAAAAAATTTTTGTTTATTTTATTTAAAATTAATTGAATTAAAAATTGGAAATTTTTTTGGTTTCTTTAAAAATGGTTTTTTTTTTTTAGGTTAATTTTTGTGTTTTTGGGGTGTTTATTTTTGCCCCCCGGGTGCTTGGGTTTTGGTTTTTAAAATTGTTTTAACCAAAATTTTAAATTTTAAAAAAAAATATAATATTTTTAAAAACAAATTTAAAAATTAATTTTTTTTTTTTATTTTTTTTTAAAAGGGAAAAACCCCTTAGATTAAAAGAAAGGTTTTCATTTTTATTCATTCAATTTACCTTTTTTTTAAAAAACCCCCCGACTGACCCCCAAAATCAACCAACTGTTCTTCGGAAAAAAAACATTTTTTTTTTTAAAACCAAGGGGTTTTTTGCCAAACCGGTCTAAGCTTTTTAACCTTTTTATTTTAATTTTAACCTCAGTAAGCCTCTTAAAGGGGTTTTAAGAAAAATTGAAAAGGAAAGAAAAAGTTGAAGGAAGGAACAAGACAGGGGGCCCCAAAGGCGAGGAATACCCAAAAAGAAAGGCCCGGCAGAAAAAGAGAGATTTGGGAAAAACCATTTGGCAGAGGCAAGGGGAAAGGGGAAACACAGAAAAGGGGGTTTAAAAAAAAATTGGGGATGAATTTTCCCCCCCTTTTGGGGATTTAGCCCACCCAAAAAAATTTACCGGGGTTCAAAATTTTTTTTAATAACAAAACCTCCTGCCATTAATGCAAAACCCCCCAATTTAGATTCTTCTTGAAATTTTGGAAAAACCTTTTTTTGGGGAGGAAAAAAACAAAAAAAACCCCCAACAATTTTTTAAAAAAAAAAAAATTTTTTTAAAAAAAAAAAAAAAACCCCCAAAAAAAAATTTTTTTGACCCAAAAAACCCAAAAAAAAAAAAAAAAAAAAAAGGGTTTTTTTTTTTAAAAAAAATTTTTTAAAGAGGGGGAATTTGTTAGTTTTTTGGGGGGGTTTTTTGGTTTTTTATTAATTTTTTGGGTTTTTAAATCAGTGAATTTTTTTTTTTAAAATTTTTTTTTCCCTTTTTTTGTTGAAAAGTGTTAAAAATTTTAATTTTTTTTTTTTTGTTTTTAAATTTTTTTTTATTTTATTTATTTTTATTTTATTATTATTATTATTATTTTATTAAAATTATTTTTAAAAATCATTTTAAAAAATTTTAGGGGATAAAAATTTTAAACTTTGTTTGTATGTTTTTAATTTTATTTTTTATTTATAATTTTTAAACATTTTAAACATTTTTAAACCTTTTTTTAAATTTTTTTTTTTTTTAATTAATAAAAAAATATAAACCAAAAAACAAAAAAAAAAAACAAAACAAAAAAACAAAAAAAAAACAAAAAAAAAACCCCAAAAAAAAAAAAAACCCCAAACCCCCAAAAAAAAAAAAAAAAAAAAAAAAAAAAAAAAAAAAAAAAAAAAAAAAAAAAAAAAAAAAAAAAAAAAAATTGTATTAATAAATCATGCAAGTGCACACCAATCGCGCAAAGCGAGTGTGTTCAAACATGAACACACGATGCCCGCGGTATGTTTAGCACGCGCGTATTTAAATAATTTTAGGTAAATCGAACCCAGATACGATGAATTTCTTGGAAGGAACTTACTTTGATTGCCTATTTAGCACTGGTGGCAAGCCAGCCCAGTCAGTGCGTCCCAAGCCGATAAAAGAAGAATGATTTTCCTAAAATGTAAACACCGGCACTCTCCGTGGAAAGGAACTGGGGAAACCTACACGTAATCACTCCAAGATCATCAAACTGAAACTAAATTTAAGTATCATGTTGTTAACACGGCCGCTAAAAAATGAACATACATTAAAAAAAAAAAAAAAAAAAAAAAAAAAAAAAAAAAAAAAAAAAAAAAAAAAAAAAAAAAAAAAAAAAAAAAAAAAAAATATATTATATATATATATATATATAATATATATATATATATATAAATATATATATTATATATAAAATATATATTATATATATATATATATATATTATATGTTGTGTTTTTTTTGTTTTTTTATATTTGTTTTATTTTGTTGATATATAATATATATATTATAATATATATATATATAATTTTTAAATTAAAATTTTTATTATTTATATATTTTTTTATTATATTTATTTTTATTTATTTAAAAATTATATATATAATATATATAATTATAATATATATCTATATATATATTATATAATATAATAAAAAATCACCACTACCAAAAAATAAAACAAAAAAATTAACTATTATATTATATTATAATATAAAAAATTATATATAATTAAAATATAATATATAAATAAATATATATTTAAATTTTAAAATATATAATATAAAATATTATAATCATTCAAAAATAGAAAAAAAATTAAAAGTTAATAAAATTTATTAAAAAAATTAAATAGGGTTTTGTGTTGGTTTGGGTGGTTTAAAGTTTTGGTCATTGGGGGGGTGTTGTATTTTTTTGTTGTTTTGGTAATATTAAAAAAATTATAAAGTTAGATTAATTTTAATCTTTTGTTATTAAAATTAAATTTTAAACAAGGGATTAATATTTATAATAAATTTTAATGTTTTTTTTGGGTTGGTTTTGTTTTGTTGGTTTTGGGGTTTTGGGGGGTGTTGTGTGGTTATAATTTTTTTTTTTTTTTTTTATTTTATTTTGTTATATTTTATATTTTTTAGATTGTATTTTTATTTTTTTTGGGGTTTTATTTTAAGGGGTGTACATTTTTTTGTAGTTTTTTTTATGTTTGGGGTGTGGTATGGCTTTTCCTTTATAGGCCTCCCTTTTGTATTAGTTTAAAAATT
>NC_051427.1:13095394-13130394 GCF_015228065.2 Penaeus monodon | reverse complement strand
GGGGGGATGCTAGATACCTTTGATTCTTGTTACTTTTTGTTCCTCTAGTTACCTTTGATAACATTTGAGTTATATTTAATTTAGTTACCTTGATTACTTGTAATTACCTCTGATTAGCCTTAGTTAATTTTAATTACCTTTGCTTACCCTTAATTACTTTGGATGACCCTTAATTACCTTTGATTAGCCTTAGTTAGTTTTAATTATCCTTAATAAGCTTTGGTTACCCTTAGTTACTTTTGATTATCATTAATTATCTTTTAGTTACGTTTAGTTACTTATTAATATACTTAATTACCGTTAATTATCCTTAGTCTATTGTACTTTTGCTTTATCATAATTTGTATCTTCTCTGTACTGTATCAGCCTCCTATCTTTAAACACCTTTAGCAAGGGATTGAAATTTATAATCCAAATAAAGCAGAGAGACCTAAATGTACTTCTGTTGGCGATAATATGCGAGGTCCTTCTTTACAGCATTCATTCAAATTTCATTCATTCATTTACCTTACTCACACGTTAGTCAAAGTCATTTATTTGCTGAGTCATTCGCACATTCAATAATTCATTCATTCATTCACTCACGCATTCATTCATTCACACATTCACTTACTCACATTCATTCCCTCACATCCGTTTCATCGCTTCAGACATTCTTTATGGATACAATTCACTCGTTTACACATTCAATGCCTCACCCATTCACATTGCTCACATATTCCTTCACTCATTCATTCGCTTTACTCACTACGTTCACTGCCTCATCCATTCACTCGCTCACAACATTCATTCCTCAACCCATTCACTCCGTCACAAACCATTCTTTCACTGACACATTCTAGCACTCACTGACTTTCAACTCATTCGTTTCATCCATTTCAATGTGTATACGTTTCAGCTTAGCCTAAAATCGGCTTATACTTTGGAAAGAGGGAAAAACAAATAAGTAGCGTAAAACTGATTCTTCCTAATGAAATATAAGATAAAAAAAGAGAGAGATTGAAAGTGGAGAGAGGAGAGAGAGAGAGAGAGAAGAGAGAAGAGAGAGAGAGAGAGGAGAAGGAGGAGAAAGAGAGAGAGAGAGAGAGAGAGAGAGAGAGGGAGAGAGAGAGAGAGAGCGAGAGAGAGAGAGAGAGGAGAGAAGGTGGAGGTGAAGAGAGAGAGGAGAGAAGGAGGGAGGAGAGAGAGAGAGAAAGAGAGGAGAGGAGGGCGAGAGAGAGAGAGAGGAAGGTATAAAGAGAGAGAGCGAGAGAGACAAGAAACAGAGACGAGACAAACAACAGACAGACAGACATAGAGCGAAAAAAGAGATATAATACAAGAGCGAAATTAAGCAAGGGAAAAGAACAGCAAACCAAACAAACCAAAAAAAACGCAATCAAAATCCAACAACCCCATACACAATGAGGAAAAAAGAAAAAAAAAGAAAAAAAAAAAAAAAAGGGAAAAAGAATAAAAATTGAGAGACATGAAATAGAGAATCAAGAGACACAAGGATGGAGAATATAACAATTTGAGATATTCCTCTTGCTTTTTTCCTCCAGGGCTTGGTGAGTGACGCTATGTTAACAATATTATTCAAACGGAGAAATATTGCTCCACTCGAAAGTTTTTTTTTTTTTTTTTTTTTTTTTTTTTTTTTTTTTTTTTTTTTTTTTTTTTTTTGAGGGTGGGACACAATCTTTGAGGATTGTCGAGGGCGTGAGGTGCACATCTGATCTGGTGCAGAGCGAGTGTGGGATGTCTTTTTATCTTTGTCATCTTTCTGTTTCTCGGATTGATATGTCCCTTGTTGGTTAATTGTCTGCACAATGCACAAAGCACACACAGTACAGACACACACACACACACACACACAACACGTACACACACACACACACACACACACACACACAAACCCCACACACACACACACACACACACACCGCCCACAGCATACCACACACACAGGGAACCCATTTATGTGTACATGTTATATATATATATATATATATATATAATAATACTATAATATATAATATATATATATATATATATATATAGAATATACTAATGTATAGATAATATATAAATATATATTATCTATATATTTATATATATATATATCTTATATCATTGTGTGTGTGTGTGTGTGTGTGTGTTTGTGTATGCATCTATATATATATATATATATATATATATATATATATATATATTATTATATATTTATATATATATATATATGCATATCATATTATATATATATATATATATATATTTGATATGTAATATATATTATATTAATATATTATATATATATAGATATATAGTATATGTGTGTGTGTGTGTGTGTGTGTGTGTGTGTGTGTGTGTGGTTGTGTGTGTGTGTAGTATGTATAAACACACACATATATGTATAACACCCATACATACATACGTGTGTGTGTGTGTGTGTTTTGTGTGTTGTGTGTGTGGGTGTGTGTGGATAGTTGGTGTGTATGTATGTATGTATGTTTTATATATATATTTATATACTTGTATTCAAATTACCCTGGTGAGGTAATATGAAAAGAGAAAAGAAAGAATAAGCAACGAGCGAAAGGCAAAGAGAAAGAAATGTGAACGAGAAAAGGTTTCAATAAAACAACCCACGTGTCTCATTAAACCGTTATCTATGCAATCTCACGCGGAAGAAAGCTGGGGACGAGGAGGACGGGGGAGAAAATATGACAAAATATTGCAGTGTATCGGCAATATGTTGATTGGATCCCTTTGGGGGTGCTCTCTCTCTCTCTCTCTCTCTCTCTCATCGCTCTCTCCGTGATCCTCTCCTCTCTCCACCCGACCTCTCACGCCGCTCTCTCTCTCTCTCGTCTCTCGTCTCTCTCTCTCGCTCGCTCGCTCCCGCTCTCCCTCCTCGGCTCAGCTCACTCCTCTCTCTCCTCTCCCTCTCCTCTTCTCCTCTCTCTCTCCCTCTTTCCCCTCCCTCAGTCATCTTCCATCACTGTCTCTCGTCTCTTCCTCCTCTCTATTCTCTCCGTCCTCCTCCTCTCAATCTCTCTCTCTCTTGTCTCACAATCTCTCTCTCTCTCTGTTTCTCTCTTCTCTCATCTCATCTCTCCGCCCTCTCCTCTCTCTCCCGCTCGTCCTCACCTCCTCTCTCTCCTCTCTCTCCCTCTCTCTTCTCCTCTCCCCACCTCGCCCTCTCATCTACTCGTCTCCCTCTGGCCCCCTCCGTCCCCCCTCACTCCCTCCTCTCTCTCTCCATCTCTCCCTCGCCTCGCCGTCTCATCTCACGTCCTCTCTTCTCTCTCTCCTCTCCTATCTCTCTCCTCTCTCGCTCGCGTCCGGCCCCCCCACGCGCTCTCTCTCTCGTCCTTCTCTGCTTTCTTTCTCTCTCTCTCTCTCCTTCACGGGTCGTCTTTCTCTCTCCTCTCCCCTCCTCCTCTACCTGTTCCCCTCCTCTATTTTTCCCTCTCTCCTCTCTCATATCTCTTCCTTCTCCGTCTCACTCTCCACTCTCTCCTCTCTCCCTGCCAACCATCCTTTCTCTCTCTCAATTCTCCCAGCTCCGTCTCTACACTCCTCTCATCTCACACCTCTCTCTCGTATCCTCTCTTATCTCATCCCTCTCGCGCTCTCTCATCTCTCACTCTCAGGCCTCTCTCTCGGTCTCAGTCTCTGCGGTCCTTCCTCGGGTCTCTCTCTCTCTTTTCCTCATCTCTCCTTCCTCCTCCTCCTCTCTCTCTTCTCTGCTCTCCCCTCTCTCTCCTCTCGCATCTCTCTCCGTCCTCCCTCTCTCTCTCTCTCTCCTCTCGCTCTCTCGCTCTCCCGGCTCTCTAACCCTCTCCTCTCTCTCGCTCTCGACTCGCGCTCTCTCTCAGCACCTCTCTCCCTCTCCTCTCTCTCTCTCTCTCTCTCCTCTCACTCTCTCTTCCCTCTCCCTCCTCTCTCTCTCTCTCCGTCTCATCGCGCTTTCTCGATCGCTCACGTCTCTCTCTCCTTTCTCCTCTCTCAGCTCTCTCATCCTCTCTCATACTCTTCGACCTCACGTCTGCAGCAACATCCTTCCCTCTCCATCTCCTCTCCGAATCTCATCCTCTCTCTCCCTCCCTCGATCGTACTCTCTCCCCTCTCCTCCCTCTTCCTCCTCTTTTCTTTTCTCTCTCTCTCTCTCCTCTCTCTCTCTCTCTCTCCTCTCTCCTCCTTTCTCTCCCTCCTCTCTCTTTCTCTCCTCTCATCGTCTTTCTCGAGACAGATCACTCCTCTCTCCTCTCTCTCTCTCCTCCTCTCTCTCCCTCTCTCTCTCTCCGCTTCGCTCTCACATCCTCTCTCGTCTCGATCGGCTCATTCTCTCTCTCTCTCTCTCCCCCATCATCTCCACTCTCCTCGTCGTCTCCTGTCCTCCCTCTCTCATCCTCCCGTCCTCTCCCTCCGTCTCTTCTCTCTCCCCAAACTCGGTCTCCTATGGTCATCTCCCCTTCTCTCTCCTCTCTCTCACTTCTTCTTTTCCCTCTCCCATCCTCTCGGCTCTCTCAACCTCTAGTCCTCTCATCTCTCGTCCGTCTCTCTCTCATCTTCCTCGTTCTCTCGTCTCTCCTCTCTCTCTCATCTCTCATCTCCACACACACACACACACACAGACACACACTCTCACTATCTCTCTGATTTCCTTTCCATTCCTCTTCAAAAAAAGGGAGCTTACATACACAAATTGTTTAAAGAATTTAATGATCCCCCATCACAGCCTTTTTCCACAACACCACAGCTTTAAAGATGGCGCGAAGGAACAAGTGGTTGTATTATGCGGTGTTATCTGAGGGGGTATGAAAGTGGGATAAAGTCAAACATTAATTAGAATGGAATGACTAAATCAGTGGTAATCCTAAACGAGAATCCTATATCCTATCTATCCCCTCCCATCAACCCTTTCTATTTTTTTTGGGGCGTGTGGGTGTGATTAACAAAGACTCATTAGTTTATATTAGTTTTCGTCCTCGCCTCTTCCTCCCCGCTTTTGTGGTTCGGTCAAAGAAAACGCGCACCCTACGGAGCCATGACAGAGTAGAAAACAAGAGACAAAGGCGGAGAGATATAGAGAGAGAGAGAGAGAGAGTAGAGGAGAGAGAGAGAGAGATAGAGAGAGAGAGGGGTATTGTGGTGGGTCGGTTCAATAGGCGTCAAAAAAAATATGTGTCCGTTTGACTTTCTCTACGTGAATCTACCCGTTTCTCTCCGTCCCTCCCCCTTCCTTAATCCCCTATCCCCCCTTCTCCTCTCCTCTCCCCCCCCTCTCCCCCTCAATGCCGTCACGTCCTTGAGAGAAAAGTTAAAAAAAAAAAGGCCTCTTTTTAGTTATTTGTTTTCTGTTTGTATGTTTGTTTTTATGTTGTTTGCTTGTGTGTGTTGTGTGTTTTTATGTTTTAGCGTTTGTTTATGTTTTGTTTGTGTTGTGCGTGTGCGTGTTGGTGTGTTTATTTATCTTGCGTTTGTTTTGTTTGTGTGTGTGTGTGTGTTTGGCTTCGTTTGTTTATGTGTGTTTGCGTTTTCGTTTATAGTTGTGATGTGTGTTTGGTTTTCATGCTTGTGTGGCGTGTGTATGTATATGGCACAGTATGCATGTGTGTGTTGGTTTTTGTGTGTGTATTATGTGTGGTATCTTCCTTCGCATTTCTGTTTATATTCCGTACAAACTAGCCTTTACATTTTCTGTAATCGACCCTCTTGTCTGCAATTTGGGAAGGGCACCTGAGTGTATCATTATCCTATTACCTGACTAGCAATTAGATTTACCTGTCAATGGTCTTTTTTGCAACATTATAAAGCGAAAGGCCGTCACTCAATGGGAAGCTTGTGTATCTACTATAAGAAGGTAGAGAAAAATATACTAAGATATTGTATAAAGATTAAAATAAAAATGGAATAATAAAAACATAAATTAAAAACAATAATAATAAATGAGTAATAATAGATGATAATGATAATTAGTATAATAATTGAAATAGATAATATAATTAATTATATTAGTATATATTTATTATTTATTATTATTATTAATTATTATGTATTATTATTATTATTATTATTATTTATTATTATTATATCATTATAATAAATGATGATAAGGTGATACCACTAACAACAACACCACAACGACAATAATAATATAATAAAAAAATCCTAATGAATAATAATAATAACAATCAATGATAATAATAACTAAAATAATAATAATAATAATAATAATAATAAATAATAATAATAATATAATACTAAATAATAATAATAATAATAAATAAAAGTAATATAATAACCTACTACATACTCCTAAAATCATAATACTACTCATACTCAATAATAATAATAATACCCTCAATCATCCTAAAATCCATTGGTGTATCGGGGCGTGGCAAATGACGTTTTCAATATATTTCGAGAACTTTATGTCCTTTTCGATGAAAATCATAGTCGCATAGTGAACTTGCGTATCTTCCCTTGTGGAGCATTTCGATACCCTTGTATTTGATTTTTTGTTTTTTTTTTTTTTCCCCTTTTCGTCGTTTGTCAACACGAAATCCGTTCAACCCGTTCTTGGTAGTTTAGATATCGCATTCTGGCAAACTCCTCTGCAATCGGGTGTTTGCCTTATCAGGGAACGAAATTTGTAAATTACTTAATGCACTTTTGGTTTGGACTTTCTGTGAAAGAAAAGTCGGAATGCAAACATATTTTATATTATTTAGCTATCTAGTCATAAACATCAATTATCAATTATGATTATTATTATTAATATGTTATTCTTTTCATTGTTCTTACTATTGTTGTTATTATTATTATTATGATTAGTAGTAGTAGTGTTATTATTTTCAATTAATTTTATGTCTTGTTGTTATTACTGATAATCAAAATTAATAATATAACAATAATAATAATAATAATAATAATTATAATATCATTATTTTTTTTATATTAAATATTATTATTATTATGATTATTACTACTACTTCTACTATCATCATTGTTACTAATAGTATATCATTAGTGAGGATATCATAGTTTTTTAACTATCGTATTATTATATATTTTATGATTATCATTGTTGATATTATTAATTAGAAGTAGTAGTATCACTATTATTATTACCATTGTCATTATATCATCACTATATTATTAGTATTGTTTTCACTGGCTACTTTATTTTCATATTTACGTTTATTATTATTATCCCTCTATTATTATTGTTGCTGTTGATTTGTTTGTTGTTGTTTGTTGTTGTTAATAATTATCATTATTGTTATTTTATTATTATTATTATTATTATTATTATTATTATTATTATCATATCATTATCGTTTATTATCATCATTGTTTGTATTGATACCACCTTTCATAATCATACTGTGATACAAATATCCACAATTGGTTGTTTCAGTTCACCCTGAATGGCCACCTTTTTTCTCATTACCACCACGCGAAACGACTCAAGAGTTTTCAAGTACACCATCTTTCCAAGCCAAATGGTTAGCCCTTTCCTAAGCACCCACCGTTTGTTTATATATTCCCTAAGTTATAAATGGACTCAACATCTTCGGCGCTTCTCTGTAGCCCGAACTATCCTCCTTGAACTGATCGAAGTGGCTTGCCTCGTAGTGAAGAATCCGTTAAATCTTTCGACCGCGGCTTGGGAGTTCGAGGTTTAAACAATATACTCTGAGATTTAGCTGGTGGTTGAGTTAGTTGCTTTCTCTATGACTTTGTAATGGGTGCGTTTAAAAATATATTTATTGTGTAATACATGTGTGTGTGTGTGCAAATTCTTAATGAATACATAGCTAGATAAATAGATAGATTGACAGATAAATGGGTGATGTGTGGCCATCACTGTAAATCATCTGTAAGCGCCAGCACGCACGCACGATGCGCGCACGCACCACCGTCACTGCTACCACACCACGCACTCACCGCACATGCGACGCATCACAACACACACAACACACACACACACACCACAAAACACCACACCACACACACACACCCACACCAACACACAGCACCACACACACACACACACCCGACCAACACACACCCCACAAGACACACACAAACAACAACAACAACACAAAACAAACACACTATATATTTATTATATGTATAACAAACACACATTATTCTTGCGCGTATTGTACTGTTCATTGGCAATAATGTTTGATTTCCGGCAGCGCTTAACGTGGTAAATTGTGTTATGCGGAACTCAGTACCCTACTGTTAAACAGATCCTAGACTCTCTGCTCATTACACTATCGTAGTGTATCAACCGGTGAAATCAGCATATTGAAATACACAGTGGTTACTCCGTCACTTCCAAATTTAGAGATTTTAGGACATTCTGTCACTAGACTGCTCGTGTCCTTTGTAGAATTATGTATTTAAACTTATCAAAACGTAGTCAACCAAAGAGAAAGGAAGAAAAAAATGGAGACTGAAATACTTGGTGGACAAAAAACGACCCAAATAAAACGATTAGCAAATTACCCACGATCTTGGCCTAGTCAACGGTACTTCAAACTAAAGTAATGTTTTCTCCGTCACGGTTTAGTTTTGACTTTGTTATCGGTGGCTTGGCGTTTCATTTTCAAGCTTCGTACCCATGTCCCTCTGCCTTGTGTTTGTAACAGCCGCAACTACCACCAACCCAATAGTTTACGATAGGTCTTTCCCTCCACGGAAACAAACCCATAGTTCTTAATTTTGAATCAGGTTCTACGAAAATATTTACCGTTGTTATACAGTGATTCTCTACGCCATGTACAGCGTCTAATTGTTCTTTGATTTCAGTACGAAAATGATGAAAGACTTTATCATCTATCAATCTATCTATCTATGATCTAGCCTGTCTATGTTTTGCTTGAACGTAGCTAACATGATAATCAAGAGAGACAAAACAAAACACAACCTCAACAAGGGGCAGGAAGAGAAACAAAGAAACAGGGATACGACAGAGCAAAGCAACAACGTCATAAATAAATCACTGAACACAGGCAAGCTTTCCATTTTTTTATTTCCTAAGATACACACAGGGCCTTAATTTCAAGATTTAAAAAGAAAATAAAAAGTAACTAGGATCTACAGGCGATCAGCAAAAAAATCTTTGATGAAGGGATTTTTTTATATTTATACTGAAACCTTAGCCTTTCTCGTATTGAGAAGTGTTTGCAGCAGTGAGGTTTCCACTATTTCTGCCTCTTTCAGCGTCCCACCACGCTCGGTAGCGATCCAAAAAATCTATAAAAAAGTCCCCCGCAACCTAAGAACAGTTTTGGACAAGGCGCGATGATACTGACGGAGGCAAACTGATGAAGGCGCTACAGACGGTACCTAGCACCTGACGGATTTGTTGCGGAGGATGATGGACAAACGGCCCTGGGCACATTTTTTTTTCGATTACGAGGTAGATATGGCCCAAGAAATGCGAGACAAGCGGCCGTCCCGATATCCCACGACGAGGCCTATGGAAGGATGCCGTCAAGCGGTCGCTCCTTCGTAGATACACTTATTCCCAAGATGGCGGCCCGAGATGGCAACGGACAATGCCGAGGGAAAACCGTTCAACGGTCATTTTGTTGGCGCCACAACCCTTCAGCTAGCCCGCGGATATCATTTTTTATCGTTCTTTTAAATTTGTATATACGTTCCGTTTCTTTTAAATTTGTATGTCTATTTATCTCTTCATCTAGTGAAAACTAGCATTTTTTAAACAGGGAAACATTCTGGAAGGAGGATGACATTAACAGGAAATAGTCTAGATGCGCGAACATCTGGCGCACGGGCCCTTGTGTGAAATAATACGTGTTTGCTCAATCTACTTCGTCAGTTGCGGTCGGCTATCCTCCTTCAATATAAACCGCCGTTTTTTCTTAGATTTTTTGCCATTTTTTACTTGTGCATTTCCTTTTACTACTTACATTTTTATTGATCCTACAGAGTGTCTGCGGTGTAACAGGTATTGCTTTTATTAATTTTAATTTGAGATTGCCACATTTTACGTGTATTTGTATTGGATTTTTTTTTGTATGTGTTACTGTTTTCATTTTATAATAAATTTGAAGTTTTGCTTTTGTTTACTTTTTTCGACAGAGTAAATAATAGCTTAATACCTGCCATGACAATGATAAAATACAATAAACTATATTATGAATAAAGAATTAAGCAATTATAAATCATACATAATAAAGGCTAAAGCATTTTTAAATATCTTATTCATTTATCTTATTTCAAACAAACGGTTTGAACTTTAAAGTGTGAATTTGCTTACTTTGAATTAAAACAAATTTAAATTAACTGATCAAGTGTAGTAAAGGTTTCTAGTTTATAATAATTTTTTTTGACAATTTTTCCTATTTTCATCTGATTATTTAATTTTTTTACGTTTTCATATCATATCAATATGCACTTTTGAATTATCTATATTTTCTTGGTGCATTTCTTTTCGTTTCCCCTACCTTAGTAATGACAGATGCTACCAGTATATCACACAACAAGCATACGTCCAGAAACAACTACCAACTACTCTGTGCCGAAACATCAGCCGGCGGCATATGTCACGTTGGCTCCTACGACCCCGCAACTAGGGGGCAACCATCAATACCACTTACAGTGGATAATGGTGGCAGCAGTGGGATTCGAACGCCACCCACCGAAGAGGACCGGTGAGATAACCTGCAAACTCCTATGCTGGTCAGGTTCCTGCACGCGTCCAAAAAGAAAAAAAAGACGTCGGTCTCGTTTATCTTTTGGGCTGAAAGATATCTACCAACCTTTAATTTGAGATGAAAGTATAACATCAGTGACTTGGGTGGACTATTAACCCCGAGTTGTATGATAAATTTAACTATGGTCCTGATTATGTTGATCCCTTTTGAAAGATGATCGCTGAACCAGGTGTATGCTACTTTACATCCTGTATGTAACTGTACCTTGTTCACCGAGGTTTCAATTTTAAGTTGTTTTGTTTTAAAAATTATCTTGTTTCTATATGCTTAAAATGCATATTAATTCATGTCAGTTATGTCTGAAGCCAAGCCATGTTACCTCCTCAGGGCATCTTAATAAAACATATAAAAAATATTTCAGCTTTATCAGTAACTCCTGACTTTCTATTCCACCTTTCAAATAACAACGCCAGTGGGTTTGGGAGGGGATTATCTCTCATCCCAGATGCATGAAGCACATAACCACATACCACACCCGACCCTGTCCCCGGTCTGTGACTCTGTGGAAGGAAAAAACCGAGATTGGGAGGCTGATACAAGGTGTTGACAACCTGTGTGAGTGGGCCTGGAGATGAGGGTGCTAAGCAGGACCTGTGATGATAGGTGGAGATATTTGAGTTATCACCCGTCAGTGGAGACTACTGTATGAAAAGTAACAATCTCGATGCAGCAAGGTCGATATAAACTAAACCTGCCGGTAGAATGTCCAGTCAAAAACCGTAGAGAGGAAGGTCAAAGAGAGCTTCGTCAACCAGCGTCTCACGCTGTCCCTATGATCAACCCGAGGCGCCACTAAGAGCCAACCCCCCAGCAGAGTATTGGGAACAGGAAACATAGTAGGTGGGGGCCATTTGGACTTTGAGGACCAGCCATTTGAGACGATGTGGACTTTTTCATCTACTTAGGTGGAGGAGGGTTGTAGTGAGCTGCCGCTCTTACTACCTACCTCTTTCGGCGGCCCACCAAAACCCCCATAAAAAGTCCTGCACCCCAAAAAAACCAAAATAAACAGTTTGGGACCAGGCAACGTGTATTACTGATAGAGGCGCTGCGAATACGGTACCACCTTCATCTTCATAACAATATCATCATTCGAACTAGCCATTCTCACTATCACACCATTTTACTGGTTATGCAGTTATTACATAGTGTTTGCAGTTATTAATTTAAGTCTAGTTGAAATATCCCATTTTCCTTTGGTTCCGTAGAATCGTTTTCATTCCTTTGGCATTCATAAATGCTTATATAGTTTTTATTACGTTAGGTATATATGTGAATACTACTAAGTTATTTGTGGAAAAGTAAAATTATTTTATTTGAAATGTATTCCGTAACAGCTCACAAGGGCATAAAGAAGTTTGATGCTTATTTTATATGCGTGAACGTCTACAGGCGTCAGCGGGATCCATGTTTTTTTGTGTTGTCTTAGGCAAGTTTTTACTTTGAATTTACTGAGTATGATTAATTATAGTGCAAGCCCAGCAATTAGTTTGAGAACTCAAGTTTTTATTTGTAATATTACTATATTAATTATTTCCCTAAGCATCTATGTGTTTAACTTAATTTTAAATGTGATCCCGTGTCATGTAAACCACCAACAAAAGTTCATGCTTTTCGTAGGTGCCTTATATTGTATTTTAATCATACTTTTGTTTTTATATTGTCTTAAGGCCTTATTTTTGTAAAAGGATAATTATTAATTTATTGATTAAATTTCATTGTATTAGTGGTTGTTGGTTGAATTTATCTTTGTTTTGTACAAAAATTAAGTTAAGGAAATGAAATTGTTTGCAAGGTTAACCCCACTGTAATTACCAGTGATGAGTTTGTTCATACTCCCTGGGTGTCCCCTAGAGTAAGTCGACCCAGTGGGAAGTTGTATGAATAAGTACTTGAGAATATAGTAATTGAGGGTAAGAGGTGGAGCAATATCTATTGAGAAATAGTTTCGTACTCTCAGAGGTACTACTACAGTATCCTCTTTCAGAAGATAAAATACAATTATTGGTGATATTTTTTTTTCGTAACCAACCAAATCAGGTTATCAAATATGATTTTATATGATTATCACTGTTTTCAGTATTAAGATTTAGTCGTTCATATGGCTTCGTTTTAATATATTAAAAAAAAAAAAAAAAAAAAAAAAAAAAAAAAAAAAAGTTGTGTTGGTTTTGGTGTCAGCAAAAAAAAAAAAATATATGTCTTTCTTGAGGTACATGTTTTAGAACTATTTTTCCCTGGTAATTTTATAGAATAGAATTTAAAAGAACAATATTTGCCAACTGTTTTCATAAGGATTGTGATACCTGTCAAGATAATTCAGTCAGGTTTAAGATATCTCTTCTTTTGACCTTTGATAACCCAGCCGTTCAGTGACCCAGTTTAATCGTAAAAAAAAAATGACAATATGAACAAAATGAGACTATAATGAAAAAACGAAACTGTGACAATATTGAAAAATGTGATAATCAAAAAATAAATATGTTAAAACGGAAACAAAGATGCATCAATACGAAAACGATCATATGGCGAAATATAAAAGAAATGAGCAAAAATGAAAATGTCGGGAAAGGAAATGAGATTTAAATCATAGCTAAGTATCTTAAGGATAAATCATTATACAGTATTACATTATATATTTATGGAACTTGAAATCCGAAGTGGGTGGGATCGACAGATCGACCTCTATATTTTTCTTCTACAAGACTGCTGCAACAACCTGAAAGGTTATCTACTTTATGAAATAGTGATGGATGCGTCAAGCAAAAGCTAACAGACATTAACTACATACTTTTTGATAATAATAATAATAATAATAGTTTAGTTAGTCCATTTTTTACGGGAACCGTGGTTAATCCTTTGTGTAACCAGGTTTTCTTTTAATTTTTGCTATCCGAATTATAACTCCCGTGTGCAAAGAATCGCCGCGTTTATCATCCACTGGCGGTGCGGGAATTGGCACGGGGTCGTCAGCAAGATTGCTGATGAAAAACGCTACACTACTATCACAGAACACTGCACAGGACCTAATATAACCTGCCATAGGTTATATTAAAACCCAATTTAATGCCCAAACTGCAAATGCATTAGAAATCTACAAATTCTAAGATTTAAATAAACATTAGTTATATCTTAACCGTGTGTGGCCATATTGTTATTGAAAAATGGATATTTTTAAATTGTAAGTAAGCCCTCTGTAACCCAACACTAAAAAGAGCGAAATTGAAGATTTGATTCATCCTCACGAATACTGTCTAGAGAAGAAACGCTTTGTACAATTTCCAATTCGAATCACTTCCACCCTACACAGCCAATCTTGAAGATTAATCTAGTTGTACAAAGCTCTTTTTGCGCTGTTATAATGATGAACTTTTGTCCTACATTACCTACCGAACCCACTGGTCTTTCTTTACAATAAGTGTTTGATTTCTTTCTCGAAATAAACAGCTTGATTCAATTAACGATAATTGCTCCAGCACTTCCTCTCTTTATCATATGCGGGAACGATAGTTTAACAGTATTTAGACCTGTATTATCGTCGACTGCCTAAAGTTTGTTTCATCTAGTATTAACCTACGGCTATCTACCGTATTTAGACCTGCTTATTGGTTTATTTTACTAATGTAACATGATGTCCTAACGTTTAGCTTTTTAAAATTCCACCAATAAGAAACTATAGATATAATCTTTCTCGAAAATAGTATATATATTGGCAATGTAGTGTTGAAGACAGAATGTTTTAATACAAAAACATAGACTATTATATATAGGTTTTAAAAAAACCGCCCGTCACGGTAATATTAAAGAGTTAGCTGCATTAGTATGAAAAGAGCGA
Organism: Penaeus monodon; assembly: GCF_015228065.2. Classification (NCBI taxonomy): domain Eukaryota; kingdom Metazoa; phylum Arthropoda; class Malacostraca; order Decapoda; family Penaeidae; genus Penaeus; species Penaeus monodon. The sequence goes on along the minus strand of NC_051427.1, from coordinate 13,115,811 downwards.
TTTAGAGAGCGAATTCGAGAGTATTCCAGGATATCGGGTGAGCTGCCGATATCTTGAGATTAGACGCAGTAATAATGTATTCATACTTACTTCTAGACTTTATTCTCGACTTATTCCTATTATTCTCATCTTTTATCTATATTCCGATTCATGAATTTTATGTCATTTGTTTTGATTCATTTCATTTATTCCCTTATTTAGAGGAGGCATTGTGTATGGTTTTTTTTATGGATTTTCTATCAAGTGTAGGGCCGTTTGGGTCATACATCTCACAAACCCAGTGGGCAGAAGTAAATTTTTCCCTGCGTGTATGCGTGTGGAATGTTGAAATTCAATTCGGCATGGATGATGCCCTTTGAGTTTCATGTCAATAGCGCTGACCTAGCCCAGCTTTTTCGCGGTCCTTGACCTACTACAGGATAAATTTCGTTGAAATATAGACCACTAGATGTAACTGCACATACACACACACCACGCGCGCGGCACACACGCACACACACACACACCACACACACACAACAAACACACACACACACAACAACCAAACACACACACACACACAACACACACACACACACAACCCACACACACACACACATACACACCACACAGGGGCACACGCACGCACATCACACAACACACACAAAGTACACACACTACACACACACACACACACCTACCACGCCTACAAAGCACCTACACACACCACACACAGACACACACAGCACACACACACAGCACACACCACACGGCACAGAACCACACACATATATATATTATATATATATATATATATATATATATATATATATTAGATAATATATATATATATATGTATATATACTATATATCATATATTTTTTTTACATATATATCTATAAGATTCTATATATATATATATATATATATATATTTATATATATATATGTGATATATATATATATTAATTATATATAATATATATATATATATATCTATGCCGATGTGTGTATGTGTATGTACAGCTATATATATCTGTGAATCTCTATCTATATAATTTCTGTGTAATCTCGATCTATATGCATATGTAATAATCCTTGTATCTATATCTATTTATATTTATCTATTCCATCCATACTGAAGAAAGTTAAATTGCTGGCATTTCACTCTGTCGTGATTTTCACACGCGTGTTTTCCTGCAGTACGAAGTAAAAAAAAATGATGCTATTGTATCACAGTTAATAACACTTCATTTTTCTTTGCATTTTCCCCTTTCGAATTTTGGGGAAGTAACTCGGATTTTTTTATGGTCAAAGTCGAGAGGTTTTCCACTGTAAGTTGTGGTTCGTATAATAACGTTTTGCCAACAGTTTCTGTATTTATCTTTTTTCTTCTTTTGTTTTCTTTAGTTATTTCAATCCAGTTTATTAATGTCATTATAGAAATGGAATTTTGCCCTTTTTTTTTTTTTTTCGAATGAGTAAATTTCTGTAAAATTGTGTGCGCATACATGAATACGTTTGTGTGTGTGTGTGTGTGTGTGTGTGTGTGTGTGTGTTGTGTGTGTGTGTGTGTGTGTGTGTGTGTGCCTATAAATGATGTACCATTATATATATTTAATATATATATATATATATATATATATATTAGTATATATAGATATATATAAATATATATTATATAATATATTATATATATGTGTGTGTGTGTGTGTGGTATATATATATATGTATATATATATATCATATATATAATATATATATATATCATATAATAATATATATAATAATATAGATATATATATGTATAGGGGAGAGAGAGAGAGAGGAGAGATTTATACATATTACTATTACTACAATTAATAATAATGATAATGATTATTATGATTAGTAGTAATAAAGAACAGTTAATGGGCGGCGCCGCAACACCACCCACACACACAACACACCACACCATACACCCCAAAAAACACACAGGGGGCTTCAAGAATTTTGGGAAAAAGCAGTAAAAAAAACGGTTTTATTTATGTGTTTATTTTTCAACAATGTCCATAAGTCACTGCATTATGCAAACTTTGTACCAACCTTTAAGTCGGTCTGACTAAACTGAGGGTCGGTGATCATCCCATGTCAAATCATTTTTTGACATCTTAAACCGATGGAAATGGTACCTTTTAATGATTTTGGAAAAAAGAGAATCCGATGAGGCAAAATCGAGTTTTAAGATGGATGTGGGGCATTTCATTTCCCCCTTAAAATTCACGTACACAGCTCTCGTCTGCCCCCCGCCCTGAGCGGTGCGTTCGTGGTGGAAGAAAACGCGTTGATGCAGCTTTCCCGGCGTTTTTTCAGTTTTTTGGGGCAGTTTTTTTAAAAATGTTTTCAATAAAACAGATTAATTTTTTTTCTTTCTCTCCGGGGGAAAAATCAGCAAAGCCCCCCCTGCTCCCGAAACAGGGGCCATGGCTTCCAGAGACCAGTTTGTTTTATAAAGGTTGGGTTTTAAATATGCACTGTTTGTGTTGGTGCCGGCTTTTCTGCTTTAGCAAAGGGGTCTGTGTTAAGGTTTATCTCTGATTCTAGTGCAGTTTTGAGACGTAATCACAAGGGTTTTTTTTTTTAAAAGAGCGTCTCTGGTGTTGGGATAAATTTTTAAAGGTTTTAAGCTAAATTTGAAAACTGGTAGCAGCATTTTCATTTTGAGGGCAGTTTTAGCACGTTTTCCGTGTGTTTTCTAGGGTTCCTCGGGGTAGTGTTCTTGGCCCTATGCTGTCCTTACACCACACACACACCCACCCGAAGGGGTGTTTTGCATATGCTGTTATACTTCTCTTTATGTGATATTCCTCCCCCGGAAACCAAAGCAAATAGTAGCGGGGCACCTCACTGTAGCCCTGGGGATAACAATGGTGGTGCTCTCAGGGGGGCAGGGGAATTAAGTACTACCAAGGAAGGGAAATGATTATAAAGTTGGTCAAAAAAATCACCACTAGTGCCGCGCGGGCAATACTACAACATATGTGTGTGTGTGTGTGTTTTGGTGTGTGTTTTTTTTTTTTTTTTTTTGGGGTTTTTTTTTTTTTTGTATATATATATAATATATATATATATATATATATATATATATATATATATAATATATTTTTATTATATATATATCTTTTCCCTTATCTGTCGACCCTTGCCTACCGACGGGAGAACTAAGAGAAAAACCGGGGAAGGTTTCCTGTTTAAAAAAAGGGAAAATTTTAAAAAGAAGGGTATTTAAAACGGGGGACATCGCGCGCTAAACGGGTGAGGGATGGAAAAGGGTTTTGATTAAGGGAACGAGATCAGGTCAAAAAAGAGGTTCCAAAGTTCATTAACGTGGATGAAAAAAGGGGGTCAATTTAAAGGTGAGGATGCGAGGCGATAAAAGGGAGGTTATCTGCTCCCGCCTTAGTAGCAGGAAAAAGCCAGCGAAGAGAGGAAAAAGAGGAAAACGGAGATGGAGGAAGGAGGATAATTAAAAAAAAACGAAAAGGGAGGGGGAGGGGGAAAAAGAAGAGAAAGGCGAAAAATGAAAAAAATTAAAAAGATGGTGAATACAAAAAAAACGTAAAAAACCCCAAGAAGAAAAAAGGGAAAAAGGGAAAATGAAGAAAAAAGAAAAAGAAAACATATGGACAAAAAAAAGAAAAAAGTAAACAAAAAACAACAAAAACAAAACAAAATGAGAAAATGAAAAAAAAAAGGATAAAGACCAAGACGAAAATATGACGTAAAAAACAAACACGAAAGAAAGAAAGAAAAAAAAAAGGAAAAGCGAGAGAGAAAGAAAAGAAAAGTTTCTACGGTCGAAGTAGGGGGTTTTGCCCACAAATCGTAGCGGGAAAAAATAAAAAGGGGGGTTCAAAAAGGGGGAAAACTTTTTCATCAAAGAGTGCGAGGCCAAAAAAGAATCCCCAAAGGGCGGCAAAATCATAAAAAAAGTGTTGTGGTGTGTGTTGTGTGTGTTGTGTGTGGGTTTTGTGTGGTGTGTGGTGTGGGTGTGTTTTGTGTTTGGTGTGTTGGGGGGTTTTGTGGTGTTTTTGGGGTTTGTTTTGGGGTGGGGAAAGGGGGCTTGGGGGTTTTGGTGGTGTGTGTGGTGTGGTGGTGTGTGTTTTGGGGTCGGTTTGGGGGGTTTTATGTGTTTGTGTGTTTTGGTGTGTGTGTGTGTGTGGGGTTTGTGTCTGTGTGTGGGTGGGTGTGGTGTGTTTTGTTGTGTGTGTGTGTTTTTGGGTGTGTGTGTGTGGGGTGTGTGTGTGTTATATGTCTGTTTTGGGTGTGTTTTGGTGTTTTTTGGTGGTGGGGTTGTGTTTGTGTGTGGGTTTTGCGTTGTGTGTGGGGGGTGTGTTTTATATGTTGTTGTGTGTGGGGTGTGGTGTGGGTTATATTTTTTGTATGGTGTGTGTGTTTGTGGGGAAATTTTGGGGTGGGGGTGTGTGGGGCGTTTTGTTTTAAAACCGAAGCCCGATTTTTCCTCCTTTTCCCCAAACCCCTCGCGGGCAAAATTCCAAACATTGTTTTTGAACAATTCGTATTAGCTCATGATACTTTTTGGGTTTTTGGGATTAAACTAAAAGACTTTTTAAAAACCCTCCCCCGTCCTCACATAAACAAAACAAAACACAAAAACCCCAAACAACACACACAACACACCCCACACAACACCCCACACACACACAACACCCCCAACCCCCCACACAAAAAACCACACACCCCACTTCACACACACACACACACACACACCCCACACACACACCCCACAAAAATATATATATATATATATATATTATATATTTTATATATAAAAATTAAAATTATATATATATATATAAAACTTTTTAATTTTGTGTGGGGTGGGGTGGTGTTTTTGGGGGAGAGAGAGAGAACGGGCAGATTAGAGATACGTGTATGTGAGAGTGTATGTGCTTGTAGGGAAAGGGAAACCTTAAAAAATCCGCTTAATATCTTATTAAAAAAAAACCCTTTTTTCCCTTTTGTGGTAATCTTTTGTTCTTGCCTTTTCCCTTTCTGCGTTCCAAAATTTCAACGCACAGCTGTTTTTATTTTTCCCTTTCCCCCTTTTCCCCCCGTGAAAAATATTTAAATTTTTGGGGGGAAACTAAAGGATAGTTAAAATTTCCCATCGGTTATTGTCTTTAAACCATTTTTGTTTTTAAAGGGGTTAATTTTAATTATCGTTTTTTTTTTTTTTTTTTTTTTTTTTTTTTGAACATCTAAACATTATTATTTGAGGATAATATTTTTTTTTTTTTTTTTTTTTACAACATTATTACAATTTTTTTTATTTTTATTAAAATTGTTATTGTGAAAATTTCATCATTTTTTTTTTCTTTAAAAATTTATTTTATACCTCGTTTTTTTTAATCATTGAAATTATTATCGTTTTTAAATTTCTCATTGTTTTTGTTTTCATTTTTGTTATCTTTTAAAGCTCGTTATTACTGTTATCATCATCATTATCATTAATTATTGATATAATTATTATCATAATTAGTGTCAGGAAAAGTAATTATTAGCACCAGGAATTAAACCTTTAAACTATTTTTTTTTCATAGTTTTTTTTAGCGTTTTCTTCTTTTTCCCCTATCGATTTAAAAACCTTTTTGGGGTGTTTTTCATTTGTTGTAATTTATAGTTTTTATCATAATCAGTGTTTTGGGGACATTACCATTTCCCCCATCAAAACCCCATAACCCCCATCACCCCCATCATCGATCATCACCACATATCAACCATCACCAAACCATCATCGATCAACCCTCATCCCATAAACATTCCCTCACCACCCCCCATCACCATCACCACATTTTTAACATCATCTTCCCTCACCCTCCATCACCATCAAATCATCACCATCATTATCACCACCATCAAAATCCCCTCCAAACCCTCATCAATCATCAATCATCTTCATCTTCACATCCCTCATCATCATCAAAAATCACACCTATCACAATCACCCTAAACACCATTCCAAACCCCAAACACCACCAATTAAACCCTCCATTTATCCTCACCAAAATTTTCATCATCATATCATCACCATTTTACCATCATCACCATTTACAACCATCACCATCATCACCCCATCACCATCACCATCCCTCATCACCCTCCCCAATCACCATCATCCCCTTTTTTCTAAAATCACCATTTTTCCTTTCAAATAAAAATTTTAAATAATTTTTTAAATTACCTTCCCCCCAAATATAAACAATAATAAATTAATAATATTAAGGAAATAAGATAAAAAATTAATCATAAATAAAATACATATATTTTTAATTATATAATAATACCCTAATAATGACCCTAAAAGATAAAATTAAAAAAATAACAATCCATAAATTAATAAAATAATAAATAAAATAATAGAAAAACCGATAATAAAATAAATTTAAACACCAAAACCCCCATCCCCCCTTTCCCCTATTAAAATTTTTACTCTAAAAAAACCCATTTTTTCCCAAAAATCATAATATAAATAATTAAAAACTCTAAAAAGAGTACCAACCCTAAAAAACAATTTTTTGGTAAACCTTTTTTCCCTTTTTTAAGGCTTTTCAAAGTTTTTTGTTTCCCTTCTTTTTTTTGTGATATTTTTTTTTGACCTTTTTGGTTTCTATAAATTTGTTTAATTTTTCTTTAATTTCTTTTGTCTCTTTTTAGGTTTTGGTTTTCTTTCGGTTTCCCTCTCTTTTTTTTTCTCTCCCCTTTGGCTTCCTGTCTTTGTTTCTTGGGGTTTCTCTTCTTTTTTCTTTTTTCCTTTTCCTTTTTCTTTTTTTATCCTTTTTCTCTCTTTCTTCTTATTTTCTTTTTTCCTTGTTTTTTCTCTCTTCTTTTTTCTATTTTCCTAATTTTCTCTCTCTCCCCCCCTCTCTCTCTTTTCTCCGTCGCTCCCCGCTCCTCCCTCGGTCCTTCTCTCTCTCTCGTTCTTTCTTCTCTCTCTCTCTCCTCTTTTCTCTTCTCTTCCTTTTTTCTCCTCTCTCCCCCTCTCTCCTTCCCTTTTTCTCTCTCTCTCTTCCCCTTTTCCCCTTTCTTCCACTTCTACCTCTCTTTTCCTTCCCCCCTCCCCTCCCCTCCCCTCTCTTTCCCCCTCTCCCCTCTCTCTCTCTCTCCCCTCTCTCGCCTTTTCTCTGTTTCCCCTTTTATCTATCTATTTATCTATCATTTTACTTCTCCCATTACCCTCTTTTATTCTATTATTTTCTATTATTTTCTTCTCCCCTTTTTCTCTCTCCCCCTCCCTCCCCCCTCCTTCCCCCCCTCCCTCCTTTCCCCCCCCCTCCCCTCTCCTTCCCCCCCTCCTCCCCCCTCCTTTTCCTCCATCCCTTTCCTCCCCTTTCCCTTTTCCCCTCCCCCTCCCTCTTTCAGTCTATTGCCTATTATCTATCAATCTCACCGAACGAAAAAATATTATATAAGCGAGAAAAGGGGATTAGTCTTTTCCCCACGAACTGATGGTGCGAAACGAGTTCAAATTCACACCCCAAATTTTTAAGCCATTTAAAAGGGCAACATTCCCCAGTCGTGGATTTGGGGCTATTTTCCCCTTGTTTTATAATCCGTGTGTGTATGGGTGTAAGTAAAAATGTTGCGTGGTGTTTTAAAAAAAAAAAAAATATATATTATATATATAATAAAATATATATATATATATAAAAATAAGGGGAAAAAAACACAAAAAAAAAAAAAAAAAAAAAAAAAAAAAAAAGAGAGAAAAAGAGGGGGAGAGAGAGGTCAGAGAGAGAGAGAGAGAGAGAGAGAGAGAGAAGAGAGAGAGAGCGAGAGAGGAGAGAGAGAAGGGGAGAGAAGGGGAGAGGGGGAGAGAGAGCGGGGGGGGAGCGGGGGGGGCCGCGTGGCTCTTTTTGAGCACTGGGCTCCGACCCTCATGGTCCCGAGTTCAACCCCGCAGTTGAAAATGCCTGCGTTCGACTGCTGGCTCGAGTTTGACAAAAAGGGAAAATTTGGGCCCTTTAAAAAACAAACGCAAAAAAGTTTAAATTTTTGCAATGTTTTTCCTCGGGCTACTCGAGCTTGCTTACCTTCTATTTTATTTTCCCGGGCCCGGGTTTTTTAAAGTTCTTTACGGATTTCACGTCCGAGGAATTGAGTTTTTTCGCGTTTTGGATCATTTTGAAGTTTTGCGTTCTTTTCCGATTTTTACGAGGATCTCCCCATGGGGCACTTGGTCCCCAAAATCCTGCGGGAGAAACCCCATTTTTTTTCCTCATATTTTGTCTTGTTTTAGCCGTCGTGTCCAGGACCCCAACCCTAAGGGGAGGAGTCACAAAATAGGATTTTTTTATTTGATTTTTTTTTGTAAAGAGAGGGTTTCTGTCTGTTTTGGGTGTTCCCCGGGGGTAAAAATGCTAGTTTTTGCTAGTCCGATTCCCGCCCTCTGATTTCCTTCTTGCAACAGATCTGAGGGGGCAAAGCTCCAAAAAATTGAAAAGGGGGAGGGCCTGTTTTTTGATTTCTATTTTTTCCTTTTTTCACTGGACCCAAATTTTGGGAGGATCTTTGGGTTTGAAACCACCATGCCCTTTTTTTTTTTTGCTATTGATTGGAAGCCCGGGCGTCCTGGTTCTAAAAAACAGAATAAAATGCTTTTAAAAGGGGGAAATTTTTAAAAAAACGCCATGAGAAATGTATCTTCTGCATAGCGTAGATTTTGATCTTGCAACCCCCTGTAACGTTCCCCCCTGGTGAATTTCAGTCTTCCCCCAGAAAAAATTTTAAATAAAATTGGGGGCCCGGGGCATCACACACCTTGCGGAAAACCCCGCTCGATTGGGGAAAACCCGTTTTTTTTTTCCCCTTTTTGGGGGGTTTTTCGGGCTGGGTGCCAAATTGGGTCTTTCTAGATTTATTGGGTTATCCCACCTTTAAATTTTCTATCCGAATTTTATTGTATATATTAAAAATTTTTTTAACTATTATTGAATATATTTTAAATTTTAATTTTAAAAATATATAATTAATAATATATATATGTATATATATAAATATGTATATATAAATTTTAAATTTTATATAAAATATATATTATAATATTTTTATTATATATTTAAAATATATATATTTATATATAATATATAATATTTTATATATTATAATTATATTATATTATTTGGGTGTGTGTGTGTGTGTGTGTGGTACGTATATATATATTTGTATATTTGTAATGATAAAATAGAAAGGTAATCATAATAAATATCTAAATACAACACACACACACACAAATGTGTGTGTTTAAATTATATATACATTATTATATATATATAAAATATAAAATATATATATATATATAATAATATATATTATATATATTATATGGTATATATAATTTTAAACACCCCCATTTGTGTGTGTGTGTTTTGTTTTTTAGATATTTATTATGATACCTTTCTATCTATCATTACAATACAAATAATATACGTACACAAACACCACACACACACCACACAACACAGAAAATATTATATTATATATATAATATATATATATATATAATATATATTTATTATTATATATATATATAATATATATATATATATATATATATATATATATATATTTATAAAATACTAAATCATATATATTAATATATATATATATAAAATTTATATATATATAAAATACATTATTCAAATATATATATATAATCTTATATTTTATATATATATTATAATAACTATGTGTGTGTATGTGTGTGTGTGTGTGTGTGTGTGTGTGTGTGTGTTGTGTGTGTGTTTTGTGTGCGTGTGTGGTGTGTGTGTGGTGTGTGCGTGTGTGTGTGTGCATGTATGTATGAATGGATGCATGTGTAAAATGTCCATAGCATCCCACGCAACGCTCTGGGGGGAGGGAAAGGCGACTTTCCCCTTTGAAAGTGATTAGTCAGCAACCCCCGGCTTGTGGGTGGCTTGCATGGGCTTGTGAAAGATGCATAAGGATGGAATGAGGTTGTCTTTGTGTAAGTTAGTGGTGGGCGTGAAATTTCCCAGTAACCGATTAGAATTTCCAGTAATCGATTACCGAAAGGATTCTCCCACTGTCAGGGTTGAATTGAAAACCGCCTCAATATATATAATATATGTCAATCTAACATATCTCATCATTTTGTTATCTACAAGGTTTTGCGAGCTATTTCTCGTATAAAAATTTGGTTTATGTAGCAATTATTTTTTTTTTTTTCTATTTTTTCTTTCTTTTCTTTTTTCTTTCTTGCTTCGAACACACACACACAAAAGGGAGATTGGGGAAAAAGTTTCCCTAAACCTAAAGATTTTCTTATACTCTAAAATATCACTGATAATTTTGTGTGTGGGTGTTGTTTTTGGGTGTGTGTGTGGGGTGGGGCCCCCCTACGTGGTGTTTTTGTTTCCGCTGCCTCGTGTTTGTGCCTCCCCCATGTATGTGTTTTTTTTTAAAAGTCATTTTCCCAAAATCTAACATTTAAAAGGAATCCATAAGATTCAACAAAGCGGCTTGGGTGTTGCCATAATACCCATTTGGCGATCTACCAGAGTTTTTTTGGGGGAAAATTTGCTAGGCAGGGGCCATAAATTAGATATTTAAAGATATGCCCTTCTTTGACCAAAAAACCGGAAAAATGTTTCTTTTCTTTTTTTATTAAACTGATTTCTTTATTTAAAACCTGTTGCTTATTTAATAATTAAATATTTTTCTTTCTTTTTTTTTGGATCATTGTTCAAAAAAAGGGGGGGGGGGGGGAAAAATATCCCGGGTTAGAAATTCCTTTTTCCCAAATTTTTTCTTTTATGGTGAGAAAGTAATGTTGCAAAGAAAAGGGATTATGCATGATGGGAAGAAAAAAGAAAGAAGAAAAACGAAAAAAATGGGGGAAAGAAGAGAGAGAGAGAGAGAGGAAAAAAAGGGGAAGGAGAGAGGGGAAGGGGAGAGAGAACAGAAAAGACGACAGACACAGACGAAAGGAGAGGAAAAAAGAGGAAAAAAAGTAAAAGGAGGGAATTTGAAGGCCCAGAGAATTTTGTAACCGCCAAACGGGCAAAAAATGGAAAGGGGTTTTAAAAAAAAGAAGTTGTGTTAAAAGTTTTTTTTAGGGTCTTCAATCCTTTAAGATGCCTTTCTGAATATGACATCACCCAAAACTTTACAACAAATTTTTTGCGGGAAAATCTCTTTTTTCAGTCTTTACTTCCTTTAAGCAAAATGCAGGCAGAGAGGGAGCGGGGAAGGGGGAAGGAGGAGGGAAAGTAGAGGAAAAGGGGAAAAGAAAAGAGGGGGAAGAAAAAAAAAAAAAAAGAAGGGAAGTGGAGAAAAGGGCAGAAAAAAGAGAGAGAGACGAGAGAAAGGTTTGGGAAACAGGGGACAACAGGGATAAAAGTAAACACACTCAGGTTTAACAAGGAAAATTTAGAAAATGTAAATACTCACACAAAGAAAGGGCAAGGTGTAAACACAGAAATTACAAAAATGAAATCGCATCCTTAAGGTCCTTGATTTTCCACGTGGAAAATGTGCGCGAGAGGTTTTCTCACTTTTTGAATTCCAAAAGAATAAAAAAAAAAAATGAAAAAAAAAAAGGGAAATACTCAAAGAAAGTAAAATTAACAGAAATAAGGGAAACGCGATGTCAAAAAGGGGACGAACTTCATTTTCTTTTAACATGAAAGAAAAAGGGGGGAAAAAATATATGCCCAAAAAAACATGATCAAAATCGGGAAAAAAATTAAACTTCCACGTAAAAAAATGCAAGGCAAGTTTTCCTCAGCCAAAGCCAATCTTCTTGGCAGACACCATTTAAGACGAAGTTTTTGATCAAAGAAAAGTTAAAAATTGAAGAGGTTAATAACTTTTCTTGAACTAAATGAAATAGCACCAAGAAGATTAGTAAAAGACCAGTTCTTTTAGAAAAATTATTTAAATTACATTTAAGGAAGTTTACATGGTTTTACGGCAACATACAAATTGTCATACGTACATTCCGCATAAACAATTACACGTATACACCCAAAACACATACACAGAAACAAACAGATAACGGGACAAACAAACGGAATAGACCACTCGCAAAGACAAAAACAAAACATTTCCCCTCATCGTTCGAAAGGAGGAACAAGATTTGCATATGTCTGTAAAGTGTAATCAGCTTTCTTCGAGCAGGGTTCGAAGTAAATAAACCTTGCACACCCATCCCAGCCAGCGCTTAAAAACTTTTAATGGGACGCGACGGGAGAGGACGCAATCTCAAGCCAGCGAGGACGTATCTCGTTTGGAGAAAGAGGGAGAGAAAGGAAAGGGAAAAACCGGGAAGAGGAAGCAGGAAGAAGGAAGGGAAATGGAAGAGAGAGGGAAAGAAGGAAGGGAGGGGAGGAGAGATGGCAAGAGGGAAGGGAGGGGAAGAGGAGGAGAAAGAGGTTTGAGGAAAGAGGGAAGGGGGAAGGAGGAGAAAGGAAAAGAGGGAGAGGAGAAGGCAAGAAGGGGGGGGAGTGGGAGGAAAAGGAAAAGGACAGAGGAGAGAGGGAAGGGAGAGGGAAGGAAGGATGGTTAAAGGGAGAGAGGAGGAGAAAGAGGAGAGAGAAAAGAGGGAAGGAGAAAGGAGAAAGAGGAGAGAGAAGGAGAAAGAAGGAGAGGAGAGAGGGGAGGAGAAAGGAGAAAGAAGGGAGAGGAGAGAGAGAAGGAGAAAGAGGGGAGATGCGAGAGGGAAAGAAGTAAGTGGAGTAGGGGGAAGAAAGTAGAAAGAGGGGAGAGGAGAGAGGGAAAGGGAAAGGATAGATAATGATGGAGAGGGGTGAGGAAAAGGGGGGAAGGGGGAGGGAGGAAGAAATATGAGAGAGGGATAGAGAGAGATGGAGAATTTGGGGGGAAAGGAGAAAGAAAGAGAGGGGGAGAGGGAAGAGAAAGGAGAGGGGAGATAGAAAGAGAAGAGAAATAAGGAAAGGGGGAATGGAGAGGAAAAGGAAGAGGAAGAAGGAGAGAGAGAGAGAGAGAGAGAGAGAGAGAGAGGAAGGAGAAGGAGGAGAGAAAAGAGAGAGAGAGAGAGAGGATATATACACATAGAGAGTGTGGGTAGAAAGGAGAAGGAGGAGAACTTTGAGAAAAGAGTAAAAAAAAAAAAAAAAAAAAAAAAAAGACAAAAAATAAAGAGCGAGAGAGAGAGGGAAGGGTGGATAATAAGGATAAGAAGAAGAAGCATAAAAGGTACAAATATTTTATATAAATACAAATATATAATATAAATTGTTAATGTAACTTTAAAGTTAATGATTAAGAATTACCAACATCTTGATTTTTATTATCATCTTAATCGTTTTGTCACCATTATCATTGTTATCATTATCATCATCATTGTTTCTTTTATTATTAATGGTAATACTATTTTTATTACTATCGTTATCATTATCAATGATTATTATTATTATCACTATATTATTATTACTATTATTATTATTGTTGTTGTTGTTGTTGTTTTTAGTGTTGTTGTTGTTATCATTATTATCGTTATTACTGTTATCATCATCGTTATTATTATTATTGCTGTTGCTGTTCTTATTATTATTATTGTTATTCTTATTATTATTATTTATTATTTTTTTAATCATTATCATAATTATCGTTATTAATACTATTATCATTGACATTATTATTATAATTATTTATTATTATCATTATTATTATCTTTATTATTATTATCATTATTATTATTATCATTATTATTATTATTATTATTATTATCATTTTCCGATGCAAGTGCACTTCAATGAAGTATATGTGCATTTATTATTTACATGACCATCCGAGGGGGGAGGTAAAGAAGAAAGATAAAATGAGAAGGGGAAATAAAGTCAAGTGGGGAGGGGGAGAAAGTGAGGGAAAAAGACAAATGAAGAATTGGAAACAGAAGGAACGTAAAGAAAATGACAGGCAAGGGGGCTCAGAGAAAAGGGAGAATAAGAGACGGAGAGAGAGGGATAAGGAAGGGAAAAGGGAAAGGAAGAAAAGTGGGAAGAGGAATCATTAAAAGACCTAAAAGTGGAGAGACAAAGTGAATTTAAGGGTGATTTGGAAGTGAGAAAAGGTAGAGAGGGGAAGGGGAGGTGGAGAGAGAGGGAAAGCGAATGATGGAAAGGGAATGAAAACGGGAGAGAGGGGTAACTTTTTTATTATTTCCCATGGCCCTTTTTTTTATTTTTTCATTATCTAATTAATTTTTATCATTATATTATTGAAAAATTTTTCTGTCGTATTTTTGTCACTATCATTGTTTTTATAATAAATATTACTATTATTATCATTAATATTATTGTTTCTATAACATCATTATCATCACATTATTATTATTATTATTATTATCATTATTACTATCATTATTATCATTATTATTATTATTATTATTACTATTATTATTATTATTATTATTATCATTATTATTATTATTACTATTAATACCATTACTATAATTATTATTATCATCATCATTATTATTATGGTTGTTATTACTATTATTATTATCACTATTCATTATTTATTTATTTTTTATCATCACCATCATTATTACTACTACTACTACTATTTGTGTTATCATTATTATAATTATATAAAATCTTTATTACTATAACTGTAATTATTGTTATTATTATTATTATTATTATTATTATCCTTATCATTATTATTATTATTATTATTATTACATATTACGTTGTTGTTGTCATTATTATTATAATTATTTATTATTTTATCATTATTATTTTTTTATTACTATTTATTATTGTGGTTGTTGTTGTTCTCTTGTTTTTGTTGTTACTTTTGGGTTGTTTCTGCTTTTGTTATTATCTTTAATTCTTTATTTTTGTTTTGTTATCGATGTCACTTTTTCTACTAGTATCATTATCGCTATAATTATTGTTTTTGTTATTATCATTGCTGTTATTATTATTATCAACATCAACATCAACATCCTCATCACCATCACCATCATTTTCTTCATCATCATCACATCTTCATCATTATCATCCTCACCATCATCATTATCATTATCATTTTTGTTGCCAGTGTTTTGGTGCTATTATAATAAATTTTTAGAAAAGAGAGAGTGATTTAGAGAGTGGGAGTCTCGATTGCAACTTAGGCAACAAGGTTTTATATATATTGATTTGCCGTATTCTAAAAATAGATCTTGTTTTTAATTCATTAAAAGTTGTTTTATATTCTCTCTCTTTTTTCCTTCCGTGTCTGAAGTCACTCACGTATATATCTTGTTTGTTTTCCCTCTTCTCTCTTTTTCTCTCTTCTTCCTTCATCCTTATCTCTCTCTCTCTCTCTCTCTCTCTCTCTCTCTCCTCTTCTCTCCTCTCCTTTTCTCTCCTCCCCTCTCTCCTCATTCTCTCTCTCCCCCTCCTCTCTCCGCTTCTCTCTTTCTCTTTTTGTCTCCCGCATTCATCTTCCACTTTCCCCCTCCCTGTTCCTCTTCCTCTCCAGTCTCCTCTCTCTCCCACTTCCTCTCCCTCTCGCTCCTTTCTCTCCTTACACTCTCACTCACTCCTCTCGCACTCTTACCCTCTCCTCTCACATTACCCTCTCCTCTCGCACTCCTCTCCCTCTCCCTCTGCACTCACTCTCTCATCTCGCACTCTCACCCTCTCCTCTCGCACTCTCACCTCCCCTCTCGCAATCTCACCTCTCCCTCTCGCCTCTCAACCTCTCCTTCGTTCTCACCCTCTCCCTTCGCACTTACCCTCTCCCTCTCGATTTTTCACCTCTCCTCAACACTCTCACAAACCCCCTCCCTCTTTGGGACTCTACCTCTCCCTCAAGCACCTCACCCTCTCCTCTCGCACTCTCACCCTCTCCCTCTCGCATCTACCTCTCCCTCTCGCACTCTCAAATCCCTCTCACTCTCCCTCTCCCTCTCGCCTCTCATCAATTTTCCCTCTCGCACTCTCACCTCTCCCTCTTTGCACTTCACCCTTCCTCTCCAAATCTCACCTCTCCCTATCACTCTCACCCTTTTCCCTTACTCTCACCCTCCCCTCTCCCACACTTCACACTCTCCCTAGCACTTCACCCTCTCCTCTGCACTTCACCTCTCCTCTCGCACTTCACCCTCTTCCTCTCCACTCTCACCTCTTTCCCCCAGCACTCTCACCCTCCCTTTTAATCTTTTGCACTCTCAAACCCCCTCCTCTCCCCTCTCACCCTCTCCCTCTCAACTTCACACTCTCCCTCAAGCACTCTCACCTCTCCCTCTCCACTTTTCACCCTCTTCCCTCTCGCATCTCACCTCTCCTCCACACTCTCAACCCTCCCTTTAGCACTCTCACCTCTCCCTCTCGCACTCTCACCCCCTCCCTTCCACTCTCAAACCTCTCTTACACTAAACCCATCCCCTCTCCCCTCCAAAACCCCTCACCCTCTCCTCTCGGGGACCTCACCTCTCCTCCCCAACTCTCACCTCTCCTCTGCACTTACCCTCTCTCACTCGCACCTTCACAAATTCTCCTCAAGCCTCTCACCTCTCCCTCTCCCCTCTCCCCTCCCTCTCGCACTCCACCCTCTCCTCTCACACTCTCACCTCTCCCTCTCCACCCTCACTCTCCCTCAAGCACTCTTTACCCCCTTCCCTCTCGCACTCTTTACCCTCTCCCCCTTTCCCACCTCACCCTCTCTCTCGCACTCTACCCTCTCCCCTCTACTCTCAAATCCCCCTCAGCACTCTCACCCTCTCCCTCTTCGACTCACCCTCCCTTCCACTCTCCACACCTCTCCTCTCGCCCCTCTCAACCTCTCCCTCTGCTCTCTCACCCTCTCCTTCGCAAATCTCCCTCTCCCTCTCGCACCCACCTCTCCCTTCCATCTCGACTCTCACCCTCCCCTGCACTCTCCCCCCTTTCCCCTCGCACTACCAACCTCTCCCTCCTCGCACTCTCACCCCCTCCTCCGCCATTTAACCCTCTCCTCTCGACTCTTCAACCCTCTCCCTCTCACAATCCCACTTCCCCTCTCGACTCTCACCCTCCTCCCCCTCGCACTCTCACCCTCTCCCTCTTTGCATCTCACCTCTTTCCTCTCGCAAATCTCACCCTCTCCCTTCACACTCTCACCTCTCCCTTGCACTCTCACCCTCTCCCTCCACCTTTACCATCTCCCTCCGCATCTCACCTCTTCCCCCTGCTTCACCCTCTCCTCTCGCATCTCACCCTTTTCCTCTGACTCTCACCCTCTCCTTCGCATCTCAACCTCTCCCTCGCACTCTCACACTCTCCTTTTCCCCACCTCTCCCTTCCCTCATTCCACTTTTCCCCTCTCGCCTCTCACCCTCTCCCTCTCACTCTCACACTCTCCCTTAGCATCTCACCCTTCCTCTCGACTCTCACATTCCTCCGCACTCTAACCTCTCCTCTGCACCTTCCCTCTCCCTCGCGCATCTCACCCTCTCCCCCCGCAATTCACCTTTTCCCCCTCACTCTCACCCCCCCCTCAAGCACTGCTACCCTCTCCCCCGCACTCTCACCCTCCTCCCTCTCGCACTCTCACCCTCTCCCTCGGGACTCTCACACTCTCCCTCGCACTTCCCCCTCTCCCTCTCGCACCCCCCCTCTCCCCCTTTGACCTTTACCCTTCCTCTCGATCTCACCCTCTCCCTCTGCACTTTTCCCCCTCTCCTCTCGCACTCTCACCTCTCCCTCTCGACACTCCCCTCTCCCTCGCACTTTACCCTCTCCTCTCGCACTCTCACCCTCTCCTCTCGCACCTCACCTTTCCTCTCGCCTCTCACCCTCTCCAATCTCCCTCCCGACTCTCACCCTCCCTCTTCCCTCCCTCTCGGCTCCCCACACTCTCCCTCTCGACTCAACCTCTCCTCCGCACTTCACCCCCTCCTCTGCAACTCTCACCTCTTTCCCCTCGCACTCTCACCCTCTCCTCTCGCACTCTCACTCTTCCCTCTCCACCACCTTCTTCTCCCTCGCATCTCCACTCTCCTCTCCACTCTCCCTCTCCCTCTCGCACTCTTTACACCTCTCCCCCTCGCACTCTCACCCTCTCCTCTCGCAAATCTACCTCTCCCTCTCGCAAACCTACTCACCTATTCCCTTCCCCTACACCCCCTCTCGCAATTTTACTCATCTCCCCCTCTTTTCCCCTCATCCCTCTCGCCTCCTCACTTCTCCCTCCTCGCCCTCACCCTCCTCTCGCATCTCATCCTCCTCTCTCATCCCTTGGCCTTCCCCTTTCCCCTCTCCTCCTTCTCCCCTCCGCCTTCCCTCTCCCCTCTCGCACTCTCCCCTCCCCCTCTCTTCCCACCTCTCCTCTCCCTTCCCCCTCCTCCCATCTCCACCCCCTCCTCCACCCCCTCCTTCCTCGTCCCTCCACCCCCCTCCCCTCCTCCCTCCCTTCCCTCTCGCTCTTCCCCCATCCCCGCCCTTCACCCCCCTCTTTGCATCCACCCTCTCCTCTCCACCTTCCCTCTCCTCCGCCCACCCTCTCCCCCCTCAAACAACCAAACCGTTTCCCCTACACTAACACCAAAGCTCCATAATCTGTTATCCCCTTCTCCCTTTTGCTGTCGTCCTCCTCACGTCCGTCTGTCCGTCCATCCTCCGTCCTCCGATACCCCTCCGTCCCTCCGCCCGTCCATCCTTCCGTGCGTCCATCCATCCGTCCGTGCGTCCATCTATTCATCCGTCCGTCTGTCCGTCCATCCATCCGTCCTTTCGTCCGTCCGTTCGTCCGTCTGTCCGTCCATCCATCCGTCCGTCCATCCATCCGTCCGTCTGTCTGTCCATCCATCCATCCGTCATTCCGTCCATCCATCCATCCGTCCGTCCGTCCATCCACCCATCCATCCGTCCATCCATCCATCCACCCATCCATCCATCCATCCACCCATCCGTCCGTCCGCCTGTCCCCTTGGCCCCGACACCTTCGCTCGCCCATCCCCTTGGTCACAGATGGAAATTTTAAGCATCTTCATTACGGGAAAGACGAGGAGGTCTCAGCCGCGAAAGAGCTGGCGGGGAGAATCTTAATGAGTTTTAGCCGCGGAATTTTTGCTTTTGCCATTTATTTTCGGTCGCGAGATAGTGATAGGCTGGGGTTTGGCGATTTTGAGAAGGGGGATGGCGGGAGGGGTGGGGGCTCTGTTAATGCACAGGGAAGCGTATATATATATCTCCCTATAATATAATACTTACACATTATATATATAAAATAAAATATACTAAAATATATATATATATTTTATATATCTATATAATATGTTAATGTATATATTAATGTGATATACATATATATATTATCATATATTATAATAAAATTTTATATATAAAATATATATATATATATATATAATTATATACTATAATATCTATATATATTTATATATATATTATATATATATTAATATATATATATATACGTTTTGGGGCCGCGGGTGGCCGAATGGTTAGAGCGTCGGACTCAAGACTGTCACGACGGCAATCTGAGTTCGAGGGTTCGAGTCACCGGCCGGCGCGTTGTTTCCCTTTGGGGCAAGGAACTTCCCTCGATTGCCTTGCTAGCCACTGGGTGGCCAAGCCAGTCAAGTCAGTGCCGGGTAAATAGAGATGGTGACTCGATAAAAACACCGGGGGGAAGGCAATGGCAACCACCGCTCTAAATTGCTAAAAAAAAAATCATGGAAGCCCATGATCGTCAAGGCCGCGGTGGCCGAATGGTTAGAGCGTCGGACTCAAGACTCACGACGCAATCTGAATTCGAGGTTCGAGTCACCGACCGCTGCGTTGTTCCCTTGGCAAGGAACTTCACCTTGATTGCCTCCCTAGCCACTGGGTGGCCAAGCCAGCCAAGTAAAGTGCTGGCCCAAGCCCGGATAAATATGGAGAATGATTACCTAAAGGTACCACCGGGCATTCTCCGTGGAAAGGAAATGGGGACCCACCACGTTACTCACTCCAAGAGCATCACAGCATGAAAACTAAAATTTAAGTATCATGCTGTGCCCCACGGGGGCCCTCAGACATGAACCTACCGTTAAAAAAAAAAAAAAAAAAAAAAAAAAAAAAAAAAAAAAATATATATATATATATATATATATATATATTTATATATATATACTTTATATACGTATATACATATATATGTATATTTTAATATATTATATATATAAGTATAGTGGAAAAACACACAGACACCCCACAACACATATATATGTGTGTGTGTGTGATATGTTTTAAAATATATATATATAATATATATATATATATATATATATATATATATATATATATTATACATACATAGGAACTTCACCTCGATTCCCTGTTTGGCCGCTGGGGGGCGGGCCAGCCCAAGTCAGTGCGGGTTTCCCAAGCCCGAATAAGTAGAGGAATGATTACCTAAAAG
>NC_051427.1:13082894-13090394 GCF_015228065.2 Penaeus monodon | reverse complement strand
CAATCTTTACATTCGTCTTGCACAAATATTCGTTCATGCATGTTTATAACTGAGACTAAATCGAAGAGGTCATTTTGATGAGTTCGAGCGACAGAACAAAAAAAATCTTGACATTGAAATGAGCAAAAAAAAAATAATAAAAGTATTTTCAGACTGATTAGCTTGTGTAAAAAAAAGATAGGTAAGGAGTAAAATATGCATTCACAAGTTATGTTTAGATTTTTATTATTATACCGGTTATAAACACACACACACACACACACACACACACACACACATACATAAAAAAACCACATCATATATATATATATATATATATATATATATATATATATATATATTATATATATTATATATATATATATTATATATATATATATATATATATATATATATATTTATATATATAGTGTGTGTGTGTGTGTGTGTGTGTGTGTGTGTGTGCATGAATTTATTAATTTGCCTTGTCTCTTAATAATTTCTTTTCTCAGATAATGATAAAACATTTCTCCTTATAATTCGGCCGGCCTATGAAATTCCCTCCGTGCTGAGGAAAATAGATTATTCATAAATACATAATTATTGCGTACGAAGGAAAATCATCAATCTTTTGCAAAACATAAACCTGGCAGATTACTCGTTCATTCCAAAGCGCAAGAATTTCATAATTTATTTATTCATCCATTGATTTAGATTTTATCATAATTATACTGATTTCATATTCATTATTATTGTTTTTATAATTGTTATAATTATATCATCATCATCATTATCAGGAGACGATGATGATGTTGATTTTGATGATAATGATAAGATAAGACATTTAAGCAAGACAGAGGGATTTCCGGCTTCATTACACATAAATCTCTTTCTTGCCTGCACAGCACATGATACACTGATCCACAACATTCTGTAGAATATATTGAAGTTGTGTAATCCTCTTTACTTATCATTGTTCACTCCTTTAACTTTTACATCTGTCTGCGCACTTTTGACAAAGAAGCTTGCATACATTTGCTCATGATTAAATACTGGTTCAGGAAAGAACAGACTCACTTTATCAAATATTCAACCTTAGCTATTGTTAATTGTCAACAAAACATTTCCAAAGTAGTTTCCAAAGCAGAAGGGATACTGGGGATCTTTCTCTTCCCCATTCCTTCACCTCTGTCTTTCCTCTCTTACTTTGCCTTTCCTTTACTCGCTATTCTCCTTCTGCTCCTCCTTTCTTCCTTTCCTGTTTCCCACTTTCACCCTCCTCCTTCTATCTCTCGCCTCCATTCTCCCATTTCTTTATCATTTTCCCTCCTCCTCTACCTTTTCCTTTCCTTCTCTGCCTCCCCCTCTTACCATCACATCTTCCCTCAAGTTACCTCTCCCCACTCCCCTTCTATTCCTCTTTAGCCTCCTCCACCTTCGCTCCCTTCTCCCATCTCCCTTGCTCACTGAGCATCCTCTCCCTTTATCCTTTCCCACCTCCCCTTTCCATTCTAAGTCCCTTGGTTTTCCTTCCCCATCCCCTTTTCTCTTTAACGTTTCCCCCCCTTCCGTCTAGAAGCCCCCGTCCCCTTCTTTTTCTCCCTCTCTCCCTCCTTTTTCTCCCTCTCCCCCTCTTTTTTTCTCTAAATCCCCTTTCTCCTCTCTCTTTCTCCTTCCCATCCTGCCTTCCTTCTTAATCTACCCCTTCGGATAGTTGTGTAAATAATGCATAGACTGATGGTCTAATTACACCAAAGCAGTGTGTACTTGCCTCGTGCTTCGCATGCGTGATGATTAAGAAACAGAAGCACCGTCACCTTCACCACCA
Organism: Penaeus monodon; assembly: GCF_015228065.2. Classification (NCBI taxonomy): domain Eukaryota; kingdom Metazoa; phylum Arthropoda; class Malacostraca; order Decapoda; family Penaeidae; genus Penaeus; species Penaeus monodon. Next base: position 13,088,587 of record NC_051427.1, on the reverse strand, counting down.
CCACCATCATCATCACCAGCATCATCATCACCTTCATCATCATCATCATCATCATCACATCATCGTCATCATCGTCACCATCCATCATTATCATTATCCAATATCATCAATATCATTATCAATATCATTATCATTATCATCATCATTATCATAACCATCATCATCATTTCTATTATTATTATTACGACTATCATGATTATTTTTGCTAATATTATTATTGTCATTATTCATGTTAAAATCATCATTGCTATTATAATTATTACTGTATTATCATTATCGTCAACCTTTTCTTCATATTATACCTATCAAAACGTTGATAACCGTGACAAATCATGAATAAAAATGTATATACATACATATATATTATGAATATAATAATAACTATGATCATAATGAGAATGATAACAGTAATAATAAGAATAATAGTAATAGTAATAATAATAATAATAATAATAATAATGATGATGATAATGATGAATATTAACAGTAATGATCATATTAATGATATCAATAAACATTATTACTGACTAAATATAATAGCATTGACAAGAGCACCAATGAAAACAAATGCCATAACATATAACATAAAAATCTGATAATAAAAAGGAATAAAACTTGAAAATAGAAATTCCACAAAAGAGAAGAGAGAAAAAACATACGAGAAGGAAAATGTTTAAAATATTAACGAAAATAAATAATGTGAATGATGTTGAGATAGTGAGAGTGATGATAGCGATGCTAATAATTATTATGGCAATGATGATAATGATAATAACATCAGTGACAGTAATAATAACATTAATAATAATGGTAATAAGAGAATGAGAGTGATGCTGATTTAGCGATTATAAGTATCATAACAACTGATGAGGTAATGATAACGCTGATTATAATGAAGGCGGCGAGAATAATGGTGATAGCGATAATGATAATAATGACGATGATGATAACAGTATTAATAATGTTACAAATAATGTCAATAATGATTAATAATAATGAATAATAATAAAAATAGATAATAATAATAATATAATAATAATAATAATAATAATAATAATAATAATAGTAATAGCAATAATGACAATAATACAGCTAATAGAGATAGTAATAATAATAATGATATTATTATTATTATTATTATTATTATTGTTGTTGTTTTGTTGTTGTTTTGTTGTTGTTGTTGTTGTTATTGTTGTTGTTATTATTATTATTATTATTATTAATTATTATTATTATTATTATTATTATTATTATTATTTATTATTATTATATTATCATTATTATTTTCCATTATTGTCATTAGTGTTATTATTATCCTGGTCACCACTATAATTATCATTATCAACAACGATATCATTATCAACACACGATATTAAAATAATATGTGAATATAATAACAATGATAATGATGATGATGAAAATGAAGATGAAGATGATGATGATGGTGTGAGGACGATGACGTTAATATCGATAATCATAATAATACCAGTAATAACAATGATTGCTATAGTAATAATTATGATATAATTATGATAATATTAACGGTTATTGTTACTATTTTTATCATTATTAGTATCATAATCATCACTTTCATGACTTTAGTATCATTACCATAATTATCATCACCATGATTATGATTACAACAACGATAATACTATTACTGATACTAATAACTAGAGAAATGAGCTTCTATCTAGTATATCATATCGGCGAAGGAAACACTCATGTGTTATATCATCAGCGACATAAGAGGATTAAGATAAAACTCAGTTTCTATTCGCAAAAATAATAATAGTAATAATTAATAAATAAATAAATAAATAAAACAAAAAATAAAAACGTAATAGTAGATTAGGATTCTTAGCGTCCATTACTCAAATATATCGTTATAAATATTTGCTACTGACATTGTTTTAGTGTTGAGAGAAAAGAAATAATAAGTATGAAACGAAACAGAAAAGTTAGAAATAGCACATATGAAGACTTTCATGACAAAATTATTCAGTTTCATCAGGAATCTCTTTCTTTTAAGGTATTGCTGCAAACGTTTCTGAGAACATTAGATTTCTTTCAGCATGAGAGATCTAGTTATGGCTTAAAAATCAAGTTCAAATCATGTCTCTCTTGAAAATGTTTCCAATGACTAAATATCTGGATGTTTCAATTTTGTATTTCCAATCTAACTACTATTGGAGAACTTAACAAACCAAACCAATTTTATTCGATTTTCTTATTAATCTCGTTCTTATTTTCTTATTAGTGTTATTCTTATTTTCTTGTTAACTTTATTCTTATTCTTATTTCTTGTTAACTTTATTCTTGTTCTTATTTTCTTGTTAACTTTATCTTATTCTTATTTTCCTATTAATTTTAGTATGTTTTTATTAATCTTATTTCTATTCGGAGGAGTCTAGTTTGTCTCTTCACAGGATGCTGCTTTCATGCACTGAAGTTTTTGGCTTCTCCAAGCATCCATTAAAGCTAAATAAAGGGTATCTAATTAAGCTAAATTAAGGGTATCCTATGTCATGCATCTTGGTGTAGAAGCAGCAACTCACTTTCATCAAAAGAAACATGAAGATTAGCGACGTATGTTCCATGCCGTGATTAGTGACACTTTGGGTAAAAGCAAAAAAATATTATTGCTGTTATAAAAAGGTTAGTTGCACACGTCTTGGTGTCTTCTACTCTAAATAAGGACACTCGTAACCATCTAATCCTTATACGACGAGTTACATGACTCTGCGTCTTTTCCAGGAAGGGAAGGCAGCAGTTATATTACGTTCAAGACACGGGTGGGTAGTATTCTGACTGCCTGGGAGGTTGTCTCCTTACCCCTTGCGAGTTAAAGGTTAAAAGACGTTTGTACATGCCCCAGGGGATCATTCATGTAAGGTTGACATTCTCACCGCTATGTAAAGAATTAAGTTATTGATTTCCTAAGTAGGATTCCAATAATAAGCCATCATATGTGTACGAATTCATAATGTGTAGGATTTTTTTTAATTCAGGATTATGATCTTATCAAAGACACTTCAGGATTGACAGTCTACAGTCATAGAACCAAATTACAACCATTCTTTTAATCAGAACTGGAACTAAAACAAGAATTGGAACTAGAATTGACAGAAAACTGGAACCAGATTCGAAAACAGATGTGTAACTAATATTAGAAACAGGATCAGAACTGGAAACACATGTAGAACTGGAATTTAAACTGGAACCAGATCTGGAGCTGGAATCCGATCTGGAAATAGATCTGTAACTCGGAAACAGATTTGAATTAAAATTCGATATGAAAACAGATGTGGAACTGGAATTTGAACTGGAAACAGAATTTGGACTAGAAAACTGATCCGAAACCGGATTCTGAATAGAAACAGACTAGAACTGGAATATGAACTGTAAACATGCCTGTAATTGGAATTGAACTAAAAAACAGATTGGTATCTGAAATCCGAACTGGAAGCAGATCTGGAGCTGTAACTGAAATTTGAACTTTAGACGAATCTGAAACTGAAAACAGACCTGGAACTGGAATTGAAACGGAATTTATACTGAATTGGAACTGAAACTGAAAACAGGTCTTGCACTGGGATCCGAACTGGGAAGAAATGAGGAATTTGAATTTCCCCTGGAACCAACCCTGCATCTTTTGAACAAGAGTGTCTGTAATCAGCTTGTCATATATTAACCATCTGTGTGCGGATACAATCTTATGTATGCTGTACTCAATAGGTTAATCATAAATGTTTAATGTAAACCACACAGTCTATTCTCAAGTAATCATTTCAAGTTTCATTCTATTATTACACAATCTCCCTCGCTTTTGATTGATTAACTAATATATCAATGTTTTATGTTTTCCCACGTCAGGTTGACGCTCCAAGAGTTAAACACCAAGTGTGCCACGTTTTAAGGGGGTTGCCAACCGCTTCAGTACAAGAGAGCAGGCCTAGAGCCAAAACTGGAAATGGACCTGAAATCGATGCAAGAAGTAAACTTAGAGGTACCAGGATCAAAAATAGAACTAGGTCATGACCTATCTCGTACCAGGATTTAAAAAAAAAAGATAACTCAACATGAAAATTAATTTTACTTCTTCCTTCAACAAGTTGTCCTTAGGCAATATCTTAATCAACTGTAAGATCTTTATTAATATAAATTTGCTTCATGATCCTTCTAAAAGTAAACTTAAACGTTAGGTATCTAAGTTGATTTTTCCATTACTTCTCCATGAATGCTTGGGACAGAAATAACATGCAACTGAGCAATCAGTTACTTAATGTGATATTAATGTGACCTCATTCCGAGAAATTCGAATTTGGAAGGTCTGGAAAAGCTGAACAAATTGGACTGTTAAGAAATCGTGTGTTCAGCAGGATCAATGTTCGACGAAAAGTATGAAGTCTCAAATGCTTCGTTTTATTATTTTCTTGTTTTAAAGGTTCGTGACGTATGGTACTGGTTACCACGCACACCACCACGCTTATATATAGATATTTCTTGATGGATAGAGATGCAGATGGATGTAGATAGATAGATAGTAGAAAAGGTATGAATCAGAATGAATATCTTCACAATACAAGCAATGGATTTAACCGGCTCGATTGTATCTTCGTAGATATAATCGAAACCGACTGAATACAAATCTTGTATTGTGAAGATATCCATTCTCATTCATACCTTTTTACATTTATCAACATGAACACGGTTCATAGATAGATGGAATGAAACAATAGATAAATGAAGGATAAAAACATATGCATATGGTTATATCTTGTCAATCAATGTTATTTGTGTAAGAAATACGTTCCCCGCTTTTCCTCTTGAGAATATAACGAGGAACTGAATACTATAGCGTATCATTGCTGCAATCATCACCTATCAAGTTTTAACCGATATTTTCTTTTTTGTATTTCTTTTATACTTTTTACATTGCAATTTGATATTTTCATCTTTCATGACCTTATGAACAGAGATTTTTTTTATCTCGCTCTGTCGACATCTGCAAATATCGAAAAAAGTAATAAACGAGAGGTATTGTTAAAACTCGATGTGTAATCCAACTTCAGCGTTAGTCTCCCCCAGAACTACATTTTTAAAAAAATCCAATAACGACGTACGAAGAAAAGTAATTGTGTATTCTTAATTCGGGAGTTAATTGTTTTCCAGTCATGCCTTTTCTTTATTTTATTGCTTCTTGATCCCGGCTGTTGAGTGATGGAATTTCTCTCTCTTCTCTTCTCTCCTCTTTTTCTCTCTCTCTCGTCTCTCTCTCTCTCTCTCTCTCTTCGTCTCTCTCCCCTCTCTCTCTCTCTCTCTCTCTCCCAAAACACACACAACACACACACACAACAACAAAATACATACATATACATACGTCCCCCACACATAATGAACACAATCACAACAAACCAAAGACTTGTAGCAAGTGATCAATTTGTTCAGAAAGAGATAGAGTTAAAAGAATTCAAAAGTGACCGAACATTTTATCAGCGGAACGGTCCAATTATCCGAAAGAGTAATGATATCAAGTGAATTCGAGAGCCTTGCAATTTCTGAGGTTGCCATCTTCTCTCTGGAAGTTCAGTGCATTATGTTATCCGGAAGTCTAAGGAAATTTTATATTTCTCGATCATTTCTTTCTATTTCATATATACTTGTGATTAAAATATAATATATAAAATATA
>NC_051427.1:13075394-13077894 GCF_015228065.2 Penaeus monodon | reverse complement strand
AGGTGGGGGGGAGAGGGAGAGAGGATATAGGAGGGGGAGTTTGGGCGTATGGTTCAGAGCTGGGGGGGGGAGGGGGAGCGGAAGGAGGGGAGGGCGTTATTTGCCAGTTCTAGTTCTGTGTGTTAGTTTTTTGTTTGTGTGTATGATGGCGTTCTTCGTCTTTTTAAACTATTTCTTTTCCTTTTTTTATTCTCTCTCTCTCTCTCTCTCTCTCTCTCTCTCTCTCTCTTCTCTTCTCTCTCCTCTCTCTCTCTCTCTCTCTCTCTCTCTCTCTCTCTCTGGCCTCCTATCATCTATATTTATCTATCAATCTCCCACTCCCTCTTCTTTCCCTTCAGAGACTAGACTGAAAAGCATTGCACAAAGTCAGCGATCAAATTGAAGAAAGGGACGAAGTTACTGGAAAACTAAAAATAGCAGTTTAACATAACAAGCTATCCTGCACGCAAAACCAACGAGGGTGTGTGACATGAAGAAACATAGTAATAGTATCGAACAATTTGGTTTGAAGGGCTGTTCTACATTTCTCATCATTTGATATTTTGTCAAATGCCACTACAGGAGGAATAGAAGATTAATATAGATGTAGATCCTCTCTCTAAATAAAGCTATATATGTTCTAGATTGTCAACTGATCCAGTGGGATAGTACCTCCTAGGTTATTGTACACTATTTATAGCAAGTGATCAATATTGGAAAATGTGTGGGGTTAATATCAAGTTTACTGAGGGTGGAGCAAACAATACAAGTAACGAATGAGATTGAGTAAACACATCTTGTCAATACATGTTGAGCTATAATCATTATTGATACAAATTAGATTGAGATGCGTAACGAATATCCACTCTCTCTTATGGGTAAAACGAGGGCATTCTAGGTACATTTTTTAATTCGGTCGTTGCAAAAGCAGGGGATGTTCTTTAAATAAACGCAAAAGATATGATTGCCAGGGCGAGGATAGAAAATGAGAAATAGCCAGTTTGAATTTAAACCCTACATGGTGGTCATAGATTAACATCGTTACCCTCTCAAGCGGGCAAAATTCCAACTGCACGAATCTTGAACGTAAAATTACGCCACCCGGCCTTCCATGATAGTGTTATATTACGTCATCTGATTTCCCATGTAATACGTAATATTACGACATCTGCCCTTCCAAAGTAAAGACGCAATAAAATGCCATCCGCTGTTTAGGGGTTACTCTATCGCAGGGAAGAAGCAGTGTAGAAACTAAATACAGTGTAGGTATATCTACTCCGGGAATTGAGGCGAATGATTGCTCCATTGAGGCACTTTTACTGCGTTCTGTCTCAGAAAGTGCTGAAAAAATGGCGTTGCAACTAGCCAATTTGAATGACAGAAGATTTTAAAAATACATTGCATAAAAAATCGGAATATTAAAAACACACATAAATGAAACAAAACTTAGCGAACCGGAACCATCAGGAGTACTTGCTGAGTTGCCAGTTTGCCTTTTCCCGAGATTGTTTACACATGGTCGTGATGAACGCAAAAGTCACTTATAGAGGCGATATGAGTAAACAGAAATATTGTGTACATGAGTCTTAGATTGCGGTATGGATTTTGTTGGGATATAAGTATTAAGACAGGTGAGCATGTCAAGGAGAACAAGGTATGTACTGTACCAAGGTATGTGGCCTTGGTACACTATATACTACGGTAGCTCTACAAACACAGAAATGTACAGGTAACGGGTGTCCTTGAATAGGCTGTGAAGTGGATTAGGAATGTCCTATTAGATGAAATACTGACGAAACACCAAGACATTTTCTTCATAAACAAAATGGCATTTGCTTAAGGGTATTGACTTATGCATGTAAAATGCATTAATAAATTTTTTAAAAATGAGGATAATATTTAAAACATCATCACTTTTATACGTAAACACTTGACTCAGTATACAGGCTTCTTCTCTAAATCAAGTGCATAATTATACCTTAATAACATAAGTTTAAGAGCGAGACGATGCAAGGTTAAGTAGGCCTTGTTACGATGAAGATGAAATAATCAACATTATCCTTTTTTGAGAAGGGTACAGTTGCCCCTGCTGGATAAGTCCCTAATAAGTTTATCTATATCTTTATTTTTAATCTCTCTCTCTCTCTCTTCCCCTTCTCTCTCTCCCCTCTCTCTCCTCTCTCTTCTCTCTCTCTCTCTTTATCTCTCTCCTCTCTCTCTCTCTCTCAATATATATAAAGACATACACCTGTCCCTTCCTTTTTCATACCGTGAAATTCTAAAAGAACGCTCTTAATCATTTTAAATTTTATATGAATCTTCATCAGTTATTAATTTTATTACACTTATTTTTCTTTTCTCTTCTTTTTGAATGGAACACTAAAATCACAGGCACTAATTAATACCCATAATTTCGAACCCATATCATTTAGCCTTTATCTCCCCAGCGATATCATAAATCACAGTAATATACACCCATAAAAAATGCGAAATGGATAGAATTTAATGTTTTGGAACCATT
>NC_051427.1:13063839-13070294 GCF_015228065.2 Penaeus monodon | reverse complement strand
TTTTTCCCCTATAATTGGGGGTCTCTGCCCTTTTTTAAAAGGGGCCCCGGGTCAGGTCCAGGCCCCCAACAAAAGGGAGAGGAGTCGCCTACTAGGATTTTTTGTTATTGATTTTTTTTATTTTTTTTTTTTTTGCTTTTTTTTGTTTTTCTTGGGTGTTTTTTCTTTTTTTTTTGGTTGTTTTTTTGCAACGAGACTGAGGTGGCAAAGCCCAAAATAATGAAGGAGGGCCGTTTTTTCTTTTTCCTTGTTTCAGGACAATTTGGAGGATTTCGGTTTTAAAACCCCCATTTTTGGGTTTTTCTATGATAGGAACCCGAGACATCGGGTTTACAACAGCATTAAAAATGCTTTTAAAGGTTTTTAAAAAATTTCCCCATGAGAAGTGTATTTTCTGCATAGGTGTTTTTGATCTTGCAACCATGATAAGTTTCCCCCGGGGGAATTTCGTCTTCCGCAGAAAATTTAGAGAAAAATTGGTCAGGGAACCACACACCCTTGTCGGAAACCTCGTCGATGGGGAACCAGTTATTTTTCCCTGGGGATGTTGACGCGCAAGTTGACTTTCAGAGATTGACTAGTTACCTTTTTTTCTATCGAATAATATGTTTATTAAAAAAAATAAAAATATATTAATAATATATATATAAAAATTTTATATATTAATTAAAAAAAATAAAATATAATATTTTTATATATTAAAAAATAAGATATAAATATTTATATATATAATAATATTAATTTATATTTATATTTATATTTATATATAATAAAAAATATATAAATATATATATATATATATGTGTGGGGGGTGTTGGGGTGGTGGTGGTGGTTTGTTGTGTATTTTTAATTTTAAAAACACCATTTGGTGGGTGTGTGTATTGATATTTATTTTGATTACCTTTTAATTCCCAAAATACAAATATTATAAGTACCAACCCCACAACCACCACACCACACACACAGATTATATAATATATATAAATTAATAATTAAATATAAAAATATTAAAATAATAATAAATAAAAATATAAATAAAATAAATTTTATTTTATTTAAAATTATAATAATAATAAATATAATATATAACATATATAATTTTATATAATATAAATAATTATAATATATATATTATAATAATATTATTATATAAATATATATATATATATAAAATTTATATATTAAAATATTTTATATAAAATATAAAATATATATATATATAAAATATATATTTTTTTTTTTTTTTTTAAAGTGTGTGTGGTGGGGTTTGGGGGTTTTTATATTTATATTTTTAATTTTTAAAATTTGTAGAAAGGTAATATAATAAATACTAAATACAACAACACACACACACAAATGGTGTGTTTTTTAATTATATACATAACCCACAACCCACACCACACACAACACACCCACCACACAACACCATATATATAATATAATTAATTAATATAATATAATATATATATATATATAATATATAAAATTATATTATATATATATATAATATATATTAAAATTAAAAATATATATATTAAAATATTATATATATTAATATAATATAATATAATAAAATATATTTTAATGTATATATATTATATATATTATAATTATATATTAAAATATATATCGGTAGAAAAAAGGTAGACTAAGTCAATCAGCTAGAAAGATCATTTTGCAGCAGTCGAAATCCGAGGAAAACTAACGGTCCCCCATCGAGCAGGTTTCGACAGGCGTGGATGCCCCGCCAATTTTATACTCAAATTTTTCTGCGGAAGACTGAAGTTTCCCCCAGGAGGGAATGTTATCAGGGTTGAAGATAAATAATTTCGTAGCAGAAGAACACTTTCATGGCGAATTTTAAAATGATTTTAAAAGCTTTTTAAGCTGTTGTAGAACCAGCGACTGCTGGTTCCATATCAATAGAAAAGAAACCAAAAGGCATGGGGGTTTCAAACCCAAAGATCCTACCAAACTTGCCCATGAAAAAGGAGAAATAGAAATCTAACGGGTCTCCCCCTTTCAATTATTTGGGAGCCTTTCCCCCTCAGTGCTCGTTGCAAGAAGGAAATCGAGCAGAATGGGACTAGCAAAAGACTAGATTTTACACCCCGGAACCCCTAACAGACAGAAACCCCTCCAATACAAATAAAAATCAGAATAACTAAAACCCTAGTATGGTCGATTTCCTCCCCGTTGGTTGGGGTCCTGGACAGAGGCTGAAGCAAACACAATAAGAGGAGAAAAATTTTGGGGTTTACCGCAGGATGTTGGCCCCGAAAGTGTCCAGGGGGAGCCCTGTGAAAACGGAAAGAGACGCGAATTCTAAAAATGACCCGAGCGCGACAACTCAGATTCCTGGGACGTTATCCGAAAGACACATAGAAACCCGGAGCCCAGCGATAAATAGAAGGTAAGCAAGCTGAGGTAGACCGGGAAAAACTTTGCTAACAATTTAAAAACTTTTTTGCGTTGATTTTTTCAAGGCGTTTGTCTTTTTGTCGAGCTCGAGCCAGCAGTCAGAACGCGGCATTTTTAAAAATGGGGGAAATTGGGAATCGGGACCAGGGGTGGGGCCCAGGCTCTAACAAAGAGCCATCGGGGGCCGCACGCTCTCGCTTCTCTCTCTCTCCCCCTTCTCTCTCTCCTCTCTCTCTCTCTTCTCTCTCTTCTCTCCCCTCTCCTCTCTTCCTCCCCCTTCTCTCTCTCTCTCTTTAATAAATAATATATATATATATATATATATATATATATATTTTGGTGTATTATATATAAATATTATATATATTTATATATATATATATATATTTTAATATATATATATATATATAATATATATAAACACACGCACACACTTTTACTTACACCATACACACAGGTTATGACGAATGGAAGTAGCCTCAATCTTCGACGTGATGTTGACCTTTTAAACGGTTATAAATTTCGGGTGTGAAGTGAACTCGCTCGCACCCCGTTTGTGAGGAAAAACTAATGCCTCCGGTAATAATATTTTTTGTTCGGTGAGTTTATAGAAGATAGGCAGATAGACGAAAGAGGGAGGGGGGGAGGAAAGGAAGGGGTGGAAGGGGAGGGGGGAGGAAGGAGGAGGGAGGGAGGGAGGGAAGGAGAAGGAGAGGAGGGGGAAGGAGTAGGGGGAGGGAGGGGAAAGGGGGGAGGAGGGAGGAGGGGGAGAGAGACGGAGGAGAGAGATAGGGAGATGATGATAGATAGAGAGGAAATAGAGATAGATAGTGATAGTAAATAGTAGATAGAAGACAGAGAGAGCGAAGAGAGAGAGAGAGAGAAGAGAGAGAGGAGGGGAGAGAGAGAGAGAGAGGAGGGTAAAAAGGGGAGAACAGGACAGACACAGAGACAGTTAAGAGGAGGAGAGAGAGAGAGAGGAAGAGAGAAGGAAGAGAGAGAGGAAGAGAGAGAGAGGAGGAAAAGGGGGAGAGAGAGAGAGAACGAGAGAGAGAGAGAGGAGAGGAGAGGAGATCAGAGGTAGAGAGAGAGGAGAGGAGAGAAGAGAGAGGAGAGAAACAAGCAGAGACAGAGAGACAGAGGAGAGGGCAGAGAGAGGAGAAGACAGAGAGAGGACGAGAACATAGAAAAAGGGGCAGAGAGAGAGGGAGGGGGGGAGAGGGGGGAGAGAGAGAGTTAGAGAATAGAGAAACAGAGAGAGAGAGAAAAAGAAAAAAAAATTACAGACAGAAAGAGAGAGAAAGGGGGGAACAAAAACAACGAGAAAAGTGAAAAAAGGGAAAAAAGTTCAGCAATATCCTGTCTTGTTCTGTTCCCAATATCGTTTAGGTTTTTTTAATTTTTTTTAGTTTCATGGGAGCTTTTAAATGGGTTTTCTTTTGAGTAAAATTAAAATGAAACTGGCTTGTGAAAACGTTTTAAATCTATCGCATTAATCTTCATTTACTATCATTAATTTTTCGATCTGTTCTTTTTTAAATATCATTATTCATTATCATCTACCCGTCTATCATTATATATCTATTATGTATCCATCTATTAAGACCATAATCACTTTAATACTACCTAAATCTATTAATTACATTTATAATTGGAAGCTATTATAAATCATTTAAAATCATCTTTCAAAGAACAAAACTGGTGAATTAGATAAAGATGATGGTGATGGTGAGGTGATGGATGGTGTGGTGATGGGGGGGATGGGTGATGATGGTGATGGTGATGATGGTGATGGTGATGTGATGATGATGAAAATGGTGATGTTTATGATGATGGGGATGGTGGGGAGGTGTGGTGATATGGGATGGGATGGTGATGATGGTGATGATGAGATTTATGATGTGAAGTGATGATGATGATGATGGGGATGATTTTAGGGGTGATGGATGGTGATGAGGTGATGGTTAGGGTGATGATGAGTGATGAGATGGTGATGGGGAGGTGGGATGATGTGTGAAAATGGTTTATAAAAGATGAGGTGATGGTGATGGGAATGATGATGATGGTGATGATGGCGTGATGGGATTTTATCGGATGGATGGTGATGGTGGTAATGGTAATGATACCTATAACACTGATTATGATAAAAACTATAAATTACAACAATAATGATAACAGCCATAATGATTATCGATAGTGAAAAAGAAGAATAACGCTGAAAAACTATGATAAAAAATAGTAAGGCTAATCCTGATGCTAATAATTACTTTCTGACACAAAATAAAAGAAATTATATCAATAATTAATGATAATGATGATGATAACAGTAATAACGATGCTTTAATGATAACAATAATGAAAACAATAACAATGATGATTAATAACGATAATAATTTCAATGATAAAAATAACGAGGATAATAATAATAGTAATAATAGAAAAAATAATGATGATATTATCACAATAACAAAATACATCAAATAATAATGATGTGATGTTCAAAAAAAAAAAAAAAAAAAAAAAAAAAAAAAAAAAAAAAACGATAATTTTCGAAACCTTAATAACAAAACTGTTTTAAAGACAATAACATGGCATTTGAACACCTTTAGTTTCCCTAAAAATTTAAATATTTTACGAGAGGAAAGGGGGGAAGGGAAAAGTAAAAAACTGGGACGTTGTAATTTTTGGGAAAGCAGAAGAAAAACCTGAACAAAAAATTTCCACAAAAAGGGAAAAAGGTTTGTTTTTAAACAAGATAATTAAAGCTGGATTCTAAGGTCCGGCATACAAAGCACATCACTTCACATCAAATTTTTCATATCTGCCCTTCTCTCTCTCTCTCTCCACACACACACCAACATTAAAGTATTTAAAATTTTAAATATATAATATAAAATATAATTTTAATATATAATATATTATATTAAAATTTTGTGGTTGTGTGTGTGTGGGGTGTGTGTGGTGTGTGTGGTAGTGTGTGTGGTGTGTGGTGTGTGTGGCGCTGTGTAGTGTGTGTGTGTGGTGTGTGTGGTGGGTGTGTGGTGTGTGTGTGGTGTGTGTGGGTTTTGGGGTGTTGTGGGGTTTTTGTGGCATGGAGGACGGGCGAGGGTTAATTTTTTATTTAAACAAATCCCCAAAAGATACATGAGCTAAACGAATTTGTTCAAAAACCCTGTTTTGGGTTTTGTGCGAGGTTGGGAGAGGATGAAAAATCGGTCTCGGTTAAGAAATCCACAACACACAAATAATACAACACAAACACACCCCAACAACAGAAAATAAACACAACCACACACCACACACACACCCAAAACCCCACAACACACAATACAGACATATAACAACAACACAACACACACAAAACACACAACACACACACACACACAACAACACACACAAAACATAACCCCCCTTACAGACATATAACACACCAAAAACACACACACACACAAAAACACTCACATGCCCTCCTTTCCCCCCACAGCAAGAAACACACACCGCAACATCACACACCACACACACAAACACCACACACACAACACACACACACACAACACACAAACACACAACACACCCCCACAAACACACCACTTTTTTTTTTTTTATTTGCGTCTTGGATTCTTTGTGGTCCTTTGCCTCTTGATGAAAAAATATCCCTTTTGAACCCCCTTTCTATTTCCTCGCTACGATATTTTGTCAGCCTCCTACTTTGACCCTAGATCTTATTTCTCTTTTTTCCCGCTTTCTTTTCTTTTCTTTCTTCTTTGTGTTTGTTTCAGTCTATATTTGCTTGGTCTTTTGTCTTTTTTTTTTTATTTTTCATTTGTTTTGGTTTGTTTTGTTGTTTATTCCTTTTAGTTTGTCCAATGTTTTCTTTTTTTATTTCATTGCCCCTTTTTTTTTAACTTCTTGGTTTTTCACTTTTTTTGATTTCCCCTCTTTTAATTTTTCATCTTCGCCTTTCTTTTTTTCCCCCCTTCCCTCTTCGTTTCCCTTTAAATTCCCCTCCCCCCCCCTTTTTTTTTACCCCCCTT
>NC_051427.1:13046451-13048951 GCF_015228065.2 Penaeus monodon | reverse complement strand
AAAAAGCAAGAGTTTCTAAGAGATTTATCTGCAAAATTTCGAGAGACAGATTGAGAGTTGGGGTTTGTGTGTACTTCGAAATCGACCTAAGAAAGAAAGCAATGAGAAGGGATGAGAGAGTGAGATAGATATATAGATAGATAGATAGATAGAGAGTGAGTGAGTGAGTGAGTGAGTGAGTGAGTGAGTGAGTGAGTGAGTGAGTGAGTGAGTGAGTGAGTGAGTGAGTGAGAGAGAGAGAGAGAGAGAGAGAGAGAGAGAGAGAGAGAGAGAATGTTCATAAATAAACAGTGAGACAATGTTTACAAACCCATCGACACACACGCACGCCTCTCGTACCTATTTGCACCTGTTACTTTTTGGGAAGTGAAAGAAAGAAAGAAAGAAAGAAAGAAGAAGAAGAAGAAAAAACGGAGGCTAGGAAGAAAGGAAAAGCTTATATCCTCCGACAATGGGTTCGATGTTGCATACAGTGAAGTGCGCTTGACTGTTTTTACCTTTCTACTCCAAAGCTTCCGAGGATTAAGTACGTACTCATACACAAAGACTACCCCTGCGTTCCGTTTGGCACTCCGTTGTGAACGAACTGTAAGCGACACTTATATTCCTTGGCCACGAGAGGTGATACGCCTAACAGACGACGCGCACGCTGTTTACAAAAACAGTTAATATCGAATAGCAACGAATATTTTTTTCAGTATGTATTCTGTCTGTCTGAGTGAGTGACAGAGAGAGAGAGAGAGAGAGAGAGAGAGAGAGAGAGAGAGAGAGAGAGAGAGAGAGAGAGAGAGAGAGAGAGAGAGAGAGAGAGAGAGAGAGGAAGAAAGAAATAGGAAGCAAGAGTACAGTGAATAAAGGACCAGTATACAAATCAAAGGCGTGGGATTTAAGCAGATTAGCGTTGCCTCGTCTTTCCCCTAAAAATGATATACTCGGCATCAAACTGTATGGAAATGGGTTAGGTTTCCCTCCGATTAAAATGCCATTCAACATTCAAGCACTAGAAAAGCAGTCGTGTGATGGTAATACTTTACGTTTTTAAAGAATATTATAGATCCAAGATTTTTATTTATTTATTTATTTATTTAACAAATGGTTCCAAAACATTAAATTCTATCCATTTCGCAATTTTTATGGGTGTATATTACTGTGATTTATGATATCGCTGGGGAGATAAAGGCTAAATGATATGGGTTCGAAATTATGGGTATTAATTAGTTGCCTGCGATTTTAGTGTTCCATTCAAAAAGAAGAGAAAAGAAAAATAAGTGTAATAAAATTAATAACTGATGAAGATTCATGTAAAATTTAAAATGATTAAGAGCTGTTCTTTTAGAATTTCACGGTATGAAAGAGGAAGGGAAAGGTGTATGTCTTAATATATATTGAGAGAGAGAGAGAGAGAGAGAGAGAGAGAGAGAGAGAGAGAGAGAGAGAGAGAGAGAGAGAGAGAGAGAGAGAGAGAGAGAGAGAGAGAGAGATTAAAATAAAGATATAGATAAACTTATTAGGGACTTATCCAGCAGGGGCAACTGTGCCCTTCTCAAAAAAGGATAATGTTGATTATTTCATCTTCATCGTAACAAGGCCTACTTAACCTCGCATCGTCTCGCTCTTAAACTTATGTTATTAAGGTATAATTATGCACTTGAGTTAGAGAAGAAGCCTGTATACTGAGTCAAGTGTTTACGTATAAAAGTGATGATGTTTTAAATATTATCCTCATTTTTTTAAATTTTATTAATGCATTTTACATGCATAAGTCAATACCCTTAAGCAAATGCCATTTTGTTTATGAAGAAAATGTCTTGGTGTTTCGTCAGTATTTCATCTAATAGGCCATTCCTAATCCACTTCACAGCCTATTCAAGGACACCCGTTACCTGTACATATCTGTGTTTGTAGAGCTACCGTAGTATATAGTGTACCAAGGCCACATACCTTGGTGCAGTACATACCTTGTTCTCCTTGACATGCTCACCTGTCTTTAATACTTATATCCCAACAAAAACCATACCGCAATCTAAGACTCATGTACACAATCTTTCTGTTTACTCTTATCGCCTCTATAAGTGACTTTTGCGTTCATCACGACCATGTGTAAACAATCTCGGGAAAAGGCAAACTGGCAACTCAGCAAGTACTCCTGATGGTTCCGGTTCGCTAAGTTTTGTTTCATTTATGTGTGTTTTTAATATTCCGAATTTTTATGCAATGTATTTTTAAAATTTGCTGTCATTCAAATTGGCTAGTTGCAACGCCATTTTTCAGCACTTTCTGAGACAGAACGCAGTAAAAGTGCCTCAATGGAGCAATCATTCGCCTCAATTCCCGGACTAGATATACCTACACTGTATTTAGTTTCTACATTGCTTCTTCCCTGCGATAGAGTAACCCCTAAACAGCGGATGGCATTTTATTGCGTCTTTACTTGGAAGGGCAGATGTCGTAATATTACGTAATTACATGGGAAATCAGATGACGTAATATAACACACTAT
>NC_051427.1:13033951-13038951 GCF_015228065.2 Penaeus monodon | reverse complement strand
TGCGTGGTAACCAAGTACCATACGTCACGAACCTTTAAAACAAGAAAATAATAAAACGAAGCATTTGAGACGTCATACTTTTCGTCGAACATTGATTCTGCTGAACACACGATTTCTTAACAGTCCAGCATTTGTTCAGCTTTTCCAGACCTTCCAGAATTCGAATTTCTCGGAATGAGGTCACATTAATATCACATTAAGTAAACTGATTGCTCAGTTGCATGTTATTTCTGTCCCAAGCATTCAGTGGAGAAGTAATGGAAAAATCAAACTTAGATACCTAACGTTTAAGTTTACTTTTAGAAGGATCATGAAGCAAATTTATATTAATAAAGATCTTACAGTTGATTAAGATATTGCCTAAGGACAAACTTGTTGAAGGAAGAAGTAAAATTAATTTTCATGTTGAGTTATCGTTTTTTTTTTAAATCCTGGTACGAGATAGGTCATGACCTAGATCTATTTTTGATCCTGGTACCTCTAAGTTTACTTCTTGCATCGATTTCAGGTCCATTTCCAGTTTTGGCTCTAGGCCTGCTCTCTGTACTGAAGCGGTTGGCAACCCCCTTAAAACGTGGCACACTTGGTGTTTAACTCTTGGAACGTCACCTGAACGTGGGAAAACATAAAACATTGATATATCAGTTAATCAATCAAAAGCGAGGGAGATTGTGTAATAATAGAATGAAAACTTGAAATGATTGACATGAGAATAGACTGTGTGGTTTACATTAAACATTTATGATTAACCTATTGAGTACAGCATACATAAGATTGTATTTGGCACACAAGATGGTTAATAATATGACAAGCTGATTACAGACACTCTTGGTTCAAAAGATGCAGGGTTGGTTCCAGGGGAAATTCAAATTCCTCATTTCTTCCCAGTTCGGATCCCAGTGCAAGACCTGTTTTCAGCTGCAGTTCCAATTCCAGTATAAATTCCGTTTCAATTCCAGTTCCAGGTCTGTTTTCAGTTTCAGATTCGTCTAAAGTTCAAATTTCAGTTACAGCTCCAGATCTGCTTCCAGTTCGGATTTCAGTACCAGATCTGTTTTTAGTTCAAATTCCAATTACAGGCATGTTTACAGTTCATATTCCAGTTCTAGTCTGTTTCTATTCAGAATCCGGTTTCGGATCAGTTTCTAGTCCAAATTCTGTTTCCAGTTCAAATTCCAGTTCCACATCTGTTTTCATATCGAATTTTAATTCCAAATCTGTTTCGAGTTACAGATCTATTTCCAGATCGGATTCCAGCTCCAGATCTGGTTCCAGTTTAAATTCCAGTTCTACATGTGTTTCCAGTTCTGATCCTGTTTCTAATATTAGTTACACATCTGTTTTCGAATCTGGTTCCAGTTTTCTGTTCAAATTCTAGTTCCAATTCTTGTTTTAGTTCCAGTTCTGATTAAAAGAATGGTTGTAATTTGGTTCCATGACTGTAGACTGTCAATCCTGAAGTGTCTTTGATAAAGATCATAATCTGAATTTAAAAAAATCCTACACATTATGAATTCGTACACAATATGATGCTGTATTATTGGAATCCTACTTAGGAAATCAATAACTTAATTCTTTACATAGCGGTGAGAATGTCAACCTTAGATGAATGATCCCCTAGAGCATGCACAAACGTCTTTTAACCTTTAACTCGCAAGGGGTAAGGAGACAACCCTCCCAGGCAGTCAGAATACTACCCACCCGTGTCTTGAACGTAATATAACGCTGCCTTCCCTTCCTGGAAAAGACGCAGAGTCATGTAACTCGTCGTATAAGGATTAGATGGTTACGAGTGTCCTTATTTAGAGAAGAAGACACCAAGACGTGTGCAACTAACCTTTATAACAGCAATAATATTGTCACTAATCACGGCATGGAACATACGTCGCTAATCTTCATGTTTCTTTTGATGAAAGTGAGTTGCTGCTTCTACACCAAGATGCATGACATAGATACCCTTAATTTAGCTTAATTAGATACCCTTTATTTAGCTTTAATGGATGCTTGGAGAAGCCAAAAACTTCAGTGCATGAAAGCAGCAACCTGTGAAGAGACAAACTAGACTCCTCCGAATAGAAATAAGATTAATAAGAAAACAATACTAAAATTAATAGGAAAATAAGAATAAGAATAAAGTTAACAAGAAAATAAGAACAAGAATAAAGTTAACAAGAAAATAAGAATAAGAATAAAGTTAACAAGAAAATAAGAATAACACTAATAAGAAAATAAGAACGAGATTAATAAGAAAATACGAATAAAATTGTTTGGTTTGTTAAGTTCTCCAATAGTAGTTAGACTGGAAATACAAAATTGAAACATCCAGATATTTAGTCATTGGAAACATCTTCAAGAGAGACATGATTTGAACTTGATTTTTAAGCCATAAATAGATCTCTCATGCTGAAAGAAATCTAATGTTCTCAGAAACGTTTGCAGCAATACCTTGAAAGAAAGAGATTCCTGACGAAACTGAATAATTTTGTCATGAAAGTCTTCATATGTGCTATTACTAACTTTTCTCTGTTTCGTTTCATACTTATTATTTCTTTTCTCTCAACACAAAAAAAAATGTCAGTAGCAAATATTTATAACGATATATTTGAGTAATGGACGCTAAGAATCCCAATTTACTATTACGTTTTTATTTTTTGTTTTATTTATTTATTTATTTATTATTATTATTATTACTATTATTATTTTTGCGAATAGAAATTGTTTAATCTTAATCCTCTTATGTCGCTGATGATATAACACATGAGTGTTTCCTTCGCCGATATGATATACTAGATTGTAGCTCATTTGTCTAGTTATTAGTATCAGTAATAGTAATATCGTTGTTGTAATCATAATCATGGTAATGATAATTATGGTAATAATACTAAAGTCATGAAAGTGATGATTATGATACTAATAATGATAAAAATAATAACAATAACCGTTAATATTATCATAATAATATCATAATTATTACTATAGCAATCATTGTTATTACTGGTATTATTATGATTATCGATATTAACGTCATCGTCCTCACACCATCATCATCATCATCTCCATCTTCATTTTCATCATCATCATTATCATTGTTATTATATTCAACATTATTTACTATCGTTGTTGATAATGATATCGTTGTTGATAATGATAATGATAGTGGTGACCAGGATAATAATAACAACACTAATGACAATAATGGAAATAATAATAATAATAATAATAATAATAATAATAATAATAATAATAATAATAATAATAATAATAATAATAATAATAATAATAATAACAACAGCAACAACAACAACAACAACAACAACAATAACAATAACAAAACAACAACAATAATAATAATAATAATAATAATATCATTATTACTAATACTATCTCTATTAGCTCTATTATTGTCATTATTGCTATTACTATTATTATTATTATTATTATTATTATTATTATCATTACTATTATTATTATTATTATTATTATTATTATTATTTATTATTATTATTATTTATTATTATTATTATTATTATTTATTATTATTATCATTATTGACATTATTAGTAACATTATTAATACTGTTATCATCATCGTCATTATTATCATTATCGCTATCACCATTATTCTCGCCGCCTTCATTATAATCAGCGTTATCATACCTCTGTTGTTATGATATATATCGCTAAATCGCATCACTCTCATTCTTCTTATTACCATTATTATTAATGTTATTATTACTGTCACTGATGTTATTATCATTATCATCATTGCCATAATAATTATTAGCATCGCTATCATCACTCTCACTATCTCAACATCATTCACATTATTTATTTTCGTTAATATTTTAAACATTTTCCTTCTCGTATGTTTTCTCTCTCTTCTCTTTTGTGGAATTTCTATTTTCAAGTTTTATTCCTTTTTATTATCAGATTTTTATGTTATATGTTATGGCATTTGTTTTCATTGGTGCTCTTGTCAATGCTATTATATTTAGTCAGTAATAATGTTTATTGATATCATTAATATGATCATTACTGTTAATATTCATTATCATCATCATCATTATTATTATTATCATTATTATTATTACTATTACTATTATTCTTATTATTACTGTTATCATTCTCATTATGATCATAGTTATTATTATATTCATAATATATATGTATGTATATACATTTTTATTCATGATTTGTCGCGGTTATCAACGTTTTGATGTATAGGTATAATATGAAGAAAAGGTTGACGATAATGATAATACAGTAATAATTATAATAGCAATGATGATTTTAACATGAATAATGACAATAATAATATTAGCAAAAATAATCATGATAGTCATAATAATAATAATAGAAATGATGATGATGGTTATGATAATGATGATGATAATGATAATGATATTGATAATGATATTGATGATATTGATAATGATAATGATGGTGACGATGATGACGATGATGGTGATGATGATGATGATGATGATGAAGGTGATGATGCTGGTGATGATGCTGGTGGTGACGGTGCTTCTGTTTCTTAATCATCACGCGTGCGAAGCACGAGGCAAGTACACACTGCTTTGGTGTAATTAGACCATCAGTCTATGCATTATTTACACAACTATCCGAAGGGGTAGATTAAGAAGGAAGGCAGGATGGGAAGGAGAAAGAGAGAGGAGAAAGGGGATTTAGAGAAAAAAAGAGGGGGAGAGGGAGAAAAAGGAGGGAGAGAGGGAGAAAAAGAAGGGGACGGGGGCTTCTAGACGGAAGGGGGGGAAACGTTAAAGAGAAAAGGGGATGGGGAAGGAAAACCAAGGGACTTAGAATGGAAAGGGGAGGTGGGAAAGGATAAAGGGAGAGGATGCTCAGTGAGCAAGGGAGATGGGAGAAGGGAGCGAAGGTGGAGGAGGCTAAGAGGAATAGAAGGGGAGTGGGGAGAGGTAACTTGAGGGAAGATGTGATGGTAAGAGGGGGAGGCAGAGAAGGAAAGGAAAAGGTAGA
>NC_051427.1:13018951-13026451 GCF_015228065.2 Penaeus monodon | reverse complement strand
GGATGGACGGACGGTGGAGGATGGACGGAGGGACGGACGGAGGACGGCGGACAGACAAAGGGATGGACAGACGACGGATGGATGGAGGAAACGACAGACGGACGGAGATGGAGGAGGGAGGAGGACGGCAGAGGGAAGGACGGACAAAAAGGAGGGAGGACGGACGGGGGGGAGGGGAGGGGATGGAGGGAGGGAGGGCGGGGGAGGTGGGGGATGGGGGACAGAAAAAGGATGGCGAGGGAGGATGGAGGACAAACGGAGGATAAATAGATGGACGGACGGACGGGAAGGGATGGACGGAGGGAGGACGGACGGACGGCGGATAGGCAAACGAACGGACGGACAAAAAGGGGATGGATGGCGCACGGACGGAGGTGGACGCACGAAGGATGGAGGGGCGGTGGAGGGATGGACGGACGACGGAGGGGACGCAGGGACGGATGATGGCGGACGGACGGATGGACGGGCGGAGGGACGTACGGAGGGAGGGAAGGGGGGAACGGGCGTATGGAGGGACGGACGGACGGAGGGACGGCGAGGAGGGACGGACGGAGGGACAGCAGAAGGGAGAAGGGATAAAAAGACTTTTTTGGGGGGGTTTTTGGTGTTATTTTGGGTGACGGTTTTGTTCGTTTAAAGGGGAGGGAGAGGGGGAGAGCGAGGGGGGGGTAAGGAGAGGGGAGGGTGAGAGTGCGGAGGGAGAGGGTGAGAGTGCGAGAGGGAGGGGGTGAGAGTGCTTGAGGGAGAGTGTGAAGCGAGGGGAGAGGGTGAGAGCGGGGGAGAGGGTGAAGTGCAGGGGGGAGAGGGTAAAAGTGCGAAGGAGGGTGGAGTGGGGAAGGGGGGGTGAGAGTGCGAGAGGGAAAGGAGTAAGTGCGAGGGGGAAAGGGGTGAAGTGCGAAGGGAGGGTGAAGTGCGAGAGGGAGAGGGTGAGTGTGCGAGAGGGAAAGGGTAAGAAGGGCGAGAGGGAGGGGGAGAGGGAGTGCGATAGGAGAGGGTGAGAGTGCGAGAGGGAGGGGGTGAGAGTGCGAGAGGGAGAGGGCGAGAGTTCGAGAGGGGGAGGAGGAGAGTGCAGAGGGAGAGGATGTGAGTGTAAGAGGGAGAGGGGGGAGAGTGAGAGAGGGAGAGGGCGAGGGCGAGAGTGTGAGAGGGAGAGGGTAAGAGTGCGAGGGGGAGAGAGTGAGAGTGCAAGAGGGAGATGGAGAGGGAGTGCAGAGGGAGAGGGAGTGGGGGAAAGAGAGGAGGGAGCATGAGGGGGAGAAGGGGAAGATGAATGCGAGAGAATAAAAAGAAAAAGAGAGAGGTGAGAGAGAGAGATAGATAGATAGATAGAGAGAGAGAGAGGGAAAAGAGAGAGAGAGAGAGATGATGATGAAGAAATGATGGTGGATGATGATGTTTATGTTGATAATAATGATAATAGCAATGATAATGATAACAAAAACAATAACTATAGGGGACAATTGATACTTGTAACAAAAAGTAACATCGATAACAAAACAAAATAAAGATAATAACAAAAGCAGTAAGAACTAAATCAAAAACATCAAAACCCAATAACAAAGATAATCTAGAAAAAAAATAATGATAAGAATGTTAACGAAAATTCTAATAATGATAACAACCAGCAGTAATATACTACTACTACTACTACTACTACTAAAAAATAATAATAACAGCAACAACAATAGCAACAACAACAACGAGAACAACAACAAAACCCCAAAAAAAAAATAGTAATTTATAATAATAATAATAAAAATAATAATAATAATATCAATAAAAACTGTAATAGTAATAAAAAAAAACAAAAAATAAAAAAATTTAAAAGATCAACAAAATAGTATAAAAATGTAATAAAACAATAATAGTAATAAAAATTAAAATAATAAAAATAAATAATAAAAATAAAAAATAACAATAATAACAATAAAAAATAATAATGATAAAAAAAAAAATAATACATAGTAAGAAAAATAATAATAAAAATATAAATAATAATGTAAAAATAATAATAATAAAATAACAAAAATTTACGTATAGTAAAAAAAGATTTTATATTTATAATAATGAAAATGAAAAAGTGTATTTAATAAAAAATGATGATGGTGTGAATAATAAAATAATGAATAGTGTAATAAAAATAGCAATAACAACAAAAACAAAAAACAATCAACAATAAAAAATGATGATGATAATAATAATTATAGTAATGGTAAATGTAGTAGTAATAATAAAATAAAATAATAAAATAACAATAATAAATAATAATGATAAAAATAATAATGAAAATAATAATGTAATAATAATAATATGATAATAATGATAATTGATAATAATAATAACAATAAAAAAATTTATAAAAATGAAATAATAATAAAAAATAAAAATAAAGTAATAACAGAAAAATGTGTTTAAAAATAAAAAAAAAATCACAAATTTTGGAAAATTTATAAATCTCACTCGACTTATAAAACCCCAAAAATGTAAACAAATCAGGGTAACCCCAAACCCCATATTAACTACCCCTTTTGTTTCGTACACCCGGACCTCATACGGAGGGCGTGTGGTCCCCGTGCTCCGGTGCCCGCCCCTTTACACACGAACCTTTTGCGCATATACAAAAAATTTGTACAAGGAATTCATGAACTTTGGTGCTTTTAAATCCCAAGTCGTGACTGCAATGTGAGTGCTAATAGTTATGATTGTACGAAAATTTTAAAAAATTTCTCTCCCGAGTCCCAAGTACTGCGTGGAACCTTTGGAGGGAGTCCCCCGTTGTCCCGAGCGCTATTATCCCCTTCACAGGGGGGCGAGCGGGTGGGCAAGGCGCTGCGGTCACCCCCAAGGGGGGGAAACCGCAATGTAAACACTGAGGGGGAGGCGCGGAGGATAACTGTCCCCCCCCTCCCGGGCGAAAAAGCCTTCTCCTGTATTTCAGGGATAGTCCCACTAAATCCTTTGGCCATGAAAACGGCAGCATGAAGGGATCCTGAAGGGGGGAAGTGACGGCTTCACATTAGTGAAGTCGAAAGCAAAAAAAAAAGAAACCCCCGAAAATGCCAGAAAGACACCCGGGCACCAAAAAAGAATTACGTCCGCTCCCCTTTCCTGAAGGCCAACGAAATCGAAAAAAATGAAATGGCGGGAGGACCTCGGCAACGACCCTCCGGCCCTGGGGGCCCCCCCCTCGATTTTGTGCGAGGAGACACTCTCTCCTCACCGTATGTGTAGTCGCTCGCTCGCGCAAAATACATTGACAAAATTATTAAAGGATCAATTGGGGGTATTCCCTTCAAACTATGTGATGAACCGCAAAAAAAAGAAAAATATGAGAAACCTTGGACACCCCCAAAAAGGATTTTGATTTGAAAATGTGTATCACCGAGGGGAGCAAAAGGAAAAAGTGCAAAAGGATGGGCAACCATTGAACCGCTCCCATTATAGGGAAAAAGGGGAGAAACCCACTCCAAGTAACATACCACTTCTTGGGAAAACACCCTGCCAGCCACGTGCGGCCGTGGGGCATCCCCTGTGATCTGCTATAACTGCAGGGGAAGGGCCATGTAGCTAATATTGCAAGGCAAGGCAGTGTGCGCATGTGGCCCCCAACATATCCCAAGGAGTCCCAATCGCAGTGTGCAGAAGGAGAGAGTACTAAAATGCACCAGTCTTTGTCCCATCATGTTTCGGTGTGGGAGACAGGTGGGGACTGCCGGGCACGGGGTCCCGGGCCCCTCCCTGCCTGTCCCCCCCCCCCCCCACCCGTGGTCCCACACCGACCGCGATGACCAACGGGGCCCCCCCAACCCAACCGCGACCACGTGCCGGGGAAAAGCGCCCGACCGTGCCCGTGTGACGTCCCATCGCAAAGATTTCCCCGGGGCTGCCAGCGAGGGGGGGTGAAGGGGCCCACGAACTACGCGAAAAGGTTTTGCGCAGTGAGGAGAAGGGGACAAGATGATGTGACCCCACGAGGGTATCTGGGGCCCCCAAAGCTACATACTCTCTGAATGAAGACAAGCCCCCCCCCCCCTCCCCGGGCGCAGCCGAGGAAACCCCCCTCACCTCAGGCAGGGACGACCGCGGGGAAGGGGGGGGAATCCCCGCAAAACCATGTGACAGAAGTGACGTCACGCCAGCGACCAAGGCGCGAAAATGTGTTTGAATTTAAAAGGGGAAAATGAAAGCTCTAAAAGCCCAAAACAATAACTTAATAATGAAAAACGTCGCTGAAGAGAAAGGAAAAAAAAAAAAGGATGTCATTGTCGTGATACAGTGTACCTTAGTGATAAAAGAACGAGCGAGGAAAATCGCTGTCAAAACCGCCCAGTTTATAACCAGAGGGGGTGTCAGCCTGACAGCAGCCACGAACAAAATCGGACCCCGTGACGTCGAGTCAGTGACGCAACCAGCCCCTCAGTGTCGACACAAAAAGGGAAAGGGGACTGTGTGAGAAGTGGAAAAAAGCAAGACCAAATGTTTAAAAGGGTTTTTAAAATTTAAATTTTCAGCCCACGACTACCATCTGAAATGAAATCCATAATCATAAAGTTATATGTTTCTTAGGGGAATCTAAATTCGTAATATTAGAGGATTAATGCATAAAATACAGGTTTGCCTACAAAAACAATATTCCATAGGAAAACGCACAATAAAATTTCATATCAGGGAATATGCTTAGCTTTAAGCCTAGGCTAAATGATCTAGAATTTTACATCCACAAATATAATATTGATGTTATATGCGTGCAAAAACCCTTTTGCTCCCCGCTGCTAAGATGAAAATAGCACCTGCACTTAAGGGGGTTTTATTCATATTGAATACGCCATGACTGGATTGTTGACATATGTGAAGGTAACACTGCCACAAAATTTTATTTAAAAAATCCGAGAACATGAGGGTTCAATTAAATTTTAAAAAATCCAGACTGCCTCGGGGTATTTTTCACTGTATAAGTTATGCCAGATATCTAAATTTTGGCTGTTTTTCCCCCCAAATTTTTCACAACCAAGGACGTTAGCAGGGGCGATTAAGCGGCCCACATTTTGGAGAAAAACCAGCGTAAAGTAATGGGGAAGAATTCAAGCATTTCTTTAATAGTAGTCACTGCAAAATTGACCAGAAGCAGAGACTCTTTTGGGGAGGGCAGGTAGATACGTATTTGGCAAAAATTTGTTAGGAAATGTCTGTATTTCAGGGTACAGAGTTAGTTAGTGACCATTTTTGCAATCCAACAGACTATATGTAGACAGCGACTCAGCCCCAAATCACCAGGCTCAAAAAATTTTATCCCCCCGGGCCTGGACTCATTTAAAGGCCCGGGGTCATGACGGTATAACACCTAGAAATAACAACTGTTGAAAATTTTTTCAGGATTTAATCAAAGTTGTCACGCTACTTTAAAAACGGGGCTGTTCACGAAAAAATCTCGAAGAAAAAGAGGCCCCAGGCCTCCTATGCACCGGGGGGGATCAAGACCCCATTTTGGCCCAAGGAAAAAACGGGTCCCGGAGCTTTCTAATTGTTATAAAGATGTAAGCGACGTAAACTTTTGCAGTTTCTTAAGCCAACAAGGAATTTAGGAATTAAAAACTCAGTTGTAGTAAAAAATGGGGAAAAATTTTTTGCCCCGGTACAAAAGTCAAACCCCTTTTGGCGACATGTGGAGAAAAATTAAAAGGGGTGCAGGTAAAACTCTCACAACCCGCAGTTCCACCTCCACAAAGCAGGTAAATGCTGCTGGGGCAGTGGGCCGGGGAATTTTCCTAAGCCATCCCCCAAGGGATAAAAGATCAACAGACAAGCGAAAAAAAGATCGGAACTTTTAATTAGCAGTAGCCTGTGCTGCTATTTACCCCTCCGACTTTGCCAAAAACCCAGTGGGGGAAATAAATAAACCCCTTCTGAAAGGGAAGGCAACCCCCCCTGGGGAAAATGGCATTACTTACAGCGTCCTTGTCACATTTTCTAGGACCCGGAACCATTTTTCACCTGTATAGACTCAGCCCATCACAAGGAAACATCCCAAGCTCTGGACTAAAAGCTTAAACATTCCCCTACCTAAAACCCAAAAGACAAAAAACAGGCCCATTTCCCTTTACCTCCGTCTTCAAAGTACTGGGGGGAAATATGAACAGGCTTTTGTATCGCATAATGCTAAGTTATCCCCCCGACTGTATGGATTTTCCCCGGGCGTAGCATCAGCACTTTTTTGCAGAATACTTTAAAAAACACAAACCCGGATGCAAACCGTATTTTTTGATCTTAATCGCCTTTTATATTTCAAAAGGGAAAAAATTCTTGGCAACATACTTTTGGTATTCAGGGGAAAATGTTTAAAATGGGCTCACATGTATCTACAATCGGTCGGTCAGGTACTACAGGGCATTAGGTATTACAAAAGTATTTTAACTCGGCACACCTCAGGGAGGTGTACTGAGCCCCAGTATTTAACATCTTAAGCATGATTTTTGGCGAAAACCACTTTTAGGGGGAAAGCTCCATATTTGCTATGCCCATGATATTTTCATTAAATCCCACCGAGGAAAGAATGCAAAAGATTCTAGATATACTCTCAGCAAGGCTATTTAGTGTGGGTTGATAAATTTGACTGAAAAAAAAAGGCTCTTACCCAAAGACAAACCCTGCCAAGGTTTAATAAATGACATTGAGCGATCTCTGCCATCAAAAAAATACCTTGGGGTATGGTAATATGCAGATTCATGAAACCTGAAAAAAAAGGCTGTGGGAGCGGCTGAAACCCTTAGGACCTTGTTGGGAAAAACCATGGTACAATGTCAAATTGCAAGACTCTTTTTTCTTTCATACTACGGTCAGTCACAGATTATCATGCATTGCCCTAGGTTGTACAAAGGAATCAGAGTTGATTTTTAGAAAAAATACAAAAAGAACCCTGAGGGTCTTCTTTTGGGGCCCCTAAAACAAAAGAATTGTGAATATGGGGAAACCCAAATAAACTTTCCCCCTTTTTTCAAAAAATCTTTTTTATAAATACACATTGGTGTCAAATCAATTTGAGAAACCCCCCCATTGTCAGAGTTCCCAAAAACAATTAAAACACAGAACAGAGTTCTACCCTTTGCATGACAAAAAACCCCCATTTTTCCAAATCCATGGATACAAGTAAAAATGTAAACAATTAGCTCAGCTGAAAAATACCCATAACTAAACCCCCACATGGACGTTTTAACCCCGTGGAAAATGTCGGGCCTAAGATTATTTTACGATGCCCCCAAAAAAAAAGTGCCCCCCTGCTATATTAAACTTGCATTGCAAAAAATAAAAGGGGACTTGAAACTTAAACCAAAGCAAAGAATGCTACACGGGCGGGTCCTTGCAGTCTGGGAGTAGAGCGGATGTGCTTTTGTGTTTTATAAAAAAAAATCTTGAAGCACCCGGATTTTAGGAGGGGTTTTATGACTGGGGGTAGCACACGCAAAATGAGTTGGCAGGGGTACTCATGGACCGAAAATTTTTATT
>NC_051427.1:13013951-13016451 GCF_015228065.2 Penaeus monodon | reverse complement strand
AGAAGGGGATGAAGGAAAGAGAGAAAAAGAGAGAAGAGAGGAAAACTAGAACAAGATATATACGTGAGTGACTTTCAGACACGGAAGGAAGAAAAGAGAGAGAATATAAAACAACTTTTAATGAATTAAAAACAAGATCTATTTTTAGAATACGGCAAATCAATATATATAAAACCTTGTTGCCTAAGTTGCAATCGAGACTCCCACTCTCTAAATCACTCTCTCTCTCTAACATGATTATAATAGCACCAAAAACACTGGCAACAACAATGATAATGATAATGATGATGGTGAGGATAATAATGATGAAGATGATGATGATGATGAAGAAAATGATGGTGATGGTGATGATGATGTTGATGTTGATGTTGATAATAATAATAACAGCAATGAAAATGATAACAAAAACAATAATTATAGCGATAATGATACTAGTAGCAAAAAGTAACATCGATAACAAAACAAAAATAAAGATAATAACAAAAGCAGGAAACAACAATAGTAACAACAGAGAACAACAACAACCACAATAATAATAATAGTAATGATAACAATAATAATGATAATGATAATAAAAATAACAATAATAACAATAGGAACAGAAACAATAATAAAGGTTATAATAATGATAATAATAATAATTATAATAATAATAATAATAATAACAATAATAATAATAATAATAATAACAATAATAATAATAATAATAATAATAATAATAATAATAATAATAACAATAATAATAATATTAATGATAATAATAATAATAACAATAATTACAGTTATAGTAATAAAGATTTTATATAATTATAATAATGATAACACAAATGGTATTAATAGTAATAATAATAATGATGATAATAATGATAATAATAATAATAATAATAATAATAATAATAATATATATTAATAATAATAATACATGATAATAATAAAAGAATTATTATAATAATAACAAAACAAATCTAATAATAATAATAAAATAATAATTATAATAATAATGACATTGATATTAATAATAATAATAAGAACATAATAATAATAATAATAATAATCAAAATAATAATATGATAATGGTAATAAGTAGTATTATTAAAAAAAAAAAAACTAATAGTAATAAATAATGATAACAAAATAATAATCATAATGTTAATAAAATAGAATATAAGAGTATAATGAATATGTAATAATCGTGCTAATGATACATAATGATGTAATACATGATAATCATAAATAATATATAATAATAATAATAATGGATGATAATGATGCCTATAGAACAAATAAATTAATGATAATAATAGTAATAATTAGATAAATAATAATAATGATAGGTGACAAAAATACTATAGAAATTGGTTATCAATAATGCTAATGAGCAATAACATTAAGGTAGATAAAGATAATAACCACCGGGCCAGGAAACTAATTAAAAAAGGTACCACCTACTCCGTCTTTCATGCCACACTTATCCCATCCCATTCGCTTTCCCTCTGTCTCAAACTCCCCTTCCACCTTTCTGTCTTTATTCTATAATCTCCCAAAATCACCTTAAATTCACTTTGTCTCTCCTTTTTTGGGGTCTAAGGGTTTTTTCCCACTTTCTCCTTTTCCCTTTCCCTTCCTTTCCCCTCTCTCTCGTCTCTTATTCTCCCTTTTCTGACCCCCTTGCCTGTCATTTTCTTTCTTTCCCTTCTGTTTCCAATTCTTTTTTTTTTGGGCTTTTTCCCCATTTTTTCCCCCCTCCCCCTTGACTTTATTTCCCCTTCTTTTTTTATCTTTCTTTTTTAAACCTCCCCCCTGGGGATGGTCAGTAAATAATAAATGCAAAACATTAAGTGCACTTGCATGGGAAAATGATAATAATAATAATAATAATAATAAGATAATAAAAAATAATAATTAAAATCTAATAATAATAATAATAATAAAGTAAAAAAAAATGATAATATAATAAAGAATAAAAATTTGATAATAATAAAAATAAAAATAAAAATAATAATAATAATAATTAATAAAAAAATTAAAATTAATATAATAATAAAATAATTTTTTTAAATAATAAAATGTAATAAAATAAAAAAAAAATAATAATAAAAGAACCAACAGCAATAATAAAATCGTGATGATAACAGTAATAACAAAAAATGAAACAACAAAAAACACTAAAAAAAAAAAAACAACAACAAAATATAAAAATATAATAATAAATAGTGATAATAAAATAATACATGATAATGTAACGATAGTAAAAAAAATATATTACCATTATAATAAAAGAAAAAAGATGATGATAAAGAACAAGAAAGG
The DNA here is from genome assembly GCF_015228065.2 of Penaeus monodon. Taxonomy (NCBI): domain Eukaryota; kingdom Metazoa; phylum Arthropoda; class Malacostraca; order Decapoda; family Penaeidae; genus Penaeus; species Penaeus monodon. The sequence goes on along the minus strand of NC_051427.1, from coordinate 13,014,141 downwards.
TGACAAAACGTTAAGATGATAATAAAAATCAAGATGTTGGTAATTCTTAACATTAACTTTTTAAATTACTTAACAATTTTATTATATTTTGTATTTTATAAAATATTGACTTTTATGCTTCTTCTTCTTATCCTTATTATCCACCCTTCCCTCTCTCTCTCGCTCTTTATTTTTGTATGTCTTTTTCTTT
>NC_051427.1:12993951-13001451 GCF_015228065.2 Penaeus monodon | reverse complement strand
TCAATAACATATGGCCACACACGGTAAGATATACCTCATGTTATTTAAATCTTAGAATTTTTAGATTCTAACTGCATTTGCAGTTTGCATTAATTGGGTTTTAATATAGCTATGGCAGGTTATATTAGGTCCTGTGCAGTGTGATGTAGTGGTAGCGTTTTCATCTAGCAATCTTGCTGACCCGCGTGCAATTCCCGCACCGCCAGTGGATGATAAACGCGGCGATTCCTTTGTAGAAGAAAAATATAGAGGTCGATCTGTCGATCCCACCCACTTCGGATTTCAAGTTCCATAAATGTATAATGTAATACTGTATAATGATTTCATCCTTAAGATACTTAGCTATGGATTACATATCATTTCTTTCCCGACATTTTCATTTTTGTTCATTTCTTTTATATTTCGCCATATGATCGTTTTCGTATGATGCATCTTTGTTTCCGTTTATCACATATTTATATCCATTTTTTGATTATCACATTTTCATATTGTCACAGTTTCGTTTTATTATAGTCTCATTTTATTTCATATTGTCATTTTTTACGATAAACTGGGTCACTGACGCTGGTTATCAGAGGTCAAAGAAGAGATATCCTTACCTGCCTGATTATCTGACAGGTATCACAATCCTTATGAAAACAATTGGCAAATATTGTTCTTTTTAAATTCTATTCTGTAAAATTACCAGGGGAAAAATAGTTCTAAAACATGTACCTCAAGAAAGACATATATATATATATTTTTTGCTGACACCAAAACCAACACAACTTTTTTTTTTTTTTTAATAAACGAAGCCATATAACGACTAAATCTTAATACTGAAAACAGTGATAATCATAAAATACATATTTGATAACCTGATTTGCCGTTTACGAAAAATATCACCAATAATTGTATTTATCTTCTGAAAGAGGATACTGTACCTGAGAGTACGAAACTATTTCTCAATAGTTATTGCTCCACCTCTTACTATATTACTATACTACTATATTCTCAAGTACTTATTCATACAACTTCCCACTGGGTCGACTTACTCTAGGGGACACCCAGGGAGTATGAACAAACTCACCACTGGTAATTACAGTGGATTAACCTTGCAACATTCATTTCCTTAACTTAATTTTTGTCCAACAAAGATAAATTCAAACAACCACTAATACTATGAAATTTAATCAATAAATTAATAATTATCCTTTACAAAAATAAGGCCTTAATAACAATATAAAACAAAAGTATGAATAAAATCAATATAAGGCACATACGAAAAGCATGAACTTTTGTTGGTGTTTACATGACACGTGATCACATTTAAATTACGTTTATAACATATATGCTTAGAGAAATAATAATATAGGTAATATACAAATAAACTTGAGTTCTCAACTAATCTGCTGGTGCACTAATTAATCATTACTCAGTAAATTCAAAGTAAAAAACTTGCCTAAGACAACACAAAAAACTTGTCACATCCAACCCAGGCCGCCATGATCCGCTGACGCCTGTAGACGTTCACGATAGAAATTAGCTCAACTTCCTTTATGCCCTTGTGGCTGTTACGAATACATTTCAAATAAAATAATTTTACTTTTCCCCAAATAACTTTGTAGTTATTCACAGATACACAATAACGTAATAACAACTATATAAGCATTTATGAATGCAAAGGAATGAAAACGTATTCTACGTAACCAAAGAAAATGGATATTTCAACATAGACTTAAATTAATAACTGCATAACACTATGTAATAACTGCATAAAACTATGTAATAACTGCATAACAGTAAAATGTTGATAATATGGTTGATGGCAGTCGTGATATTGTTATGATGATGAAGGTGGTACCGTATTCTGCAGCGCCTCTATCAGTATACACGTGCCCTGGTCCAAACTTGTTATTTTGGTTGCAAGGACTTTTTATGGGGGTTTTGTGGGCCGCCGAAAGAGGTAGTAAGAGCGGCAGCTCACTACGAACCCTCCTCCACCTTGTAGAGTGAAGTCCACGACGTCTCAAATGGCTGGTCCTCAAAGTCCAACTGCCCCTACTATGTTCTGTTCACATACTCTGCTGGGGTGCTCTAGGGCGCCTCGGGTTGATCATAGGGACAGCGTGAGACGATGTTGACGAAGCTCTCTTTGACCTTCCTCTCTACGGTTGTGACTGTGACATTCTCCCGGCAGTTTAATATCGACCTTGCTGCCTCGAGATTGTTACTCTTTCAATACAGTAGTCTCCACTGACGGGTGATAACTCAAATATCTCCACGATCATCACAGGTCCTGCAGCACCCTCATCTCCAGCCACTCACACAGGTTGTCAACACCTATGTATCACCCTCCATCTCGGTTTTCTTCCACAGATTCACAGACCAGGACAGGGTGTGGTTATGTGCTCATGCATCTAGGATGAGAGAAATCCCCTCCCAAACCCCACTGGCGTTGTATTTGAAAGTGAATAGAAAGTCAGGAGTTACTGATAAAGCTGAATATTTTTTATCTCTTTTATTAAGATTGCCCGAGGAGGTAAACATGGCTTGGCTTCAGACATAACTGACATGATTTAATATCATTTTAAGCATATAGAAACTAAGATAATTTAAAACAAAACATACTTAAAATTGAAACCTGTGAACAAGGTACATTTACATACAGGATGCAAGTAGCATTACACCTGGTTCAGCATCATCTTTCAAAAGTGGATCAACATAATCAGGACCATATTTATCATACAACTCTGGGTTAATAGTCTCACCCAAGTCACTGATGTTATATTTCATCACATTAAAAGGTTGGTAGATATCTTTCAGCCAAAAGATAACGAGACCGACTTTCTTTTTGACGCGTGCAGGACCTGACCAGCTAGGATTTTGCAGGTTATCTACACCGGTCTCTTCGGTGGCGTGGGTTCGAATCCCACTGCTGCCACCATTATCCACTGTAAGGGTATAGATGTTTTCCCCCTAGTTTGCGGGGCCGTAGGAGCCAACGTGACCTATGCCTCCGGCCTCATGTTTCGGCACAGAGTAGTTGTTTCTGATGTATGTCTTGTTGTGTGATATACCTGGTAGCATCTGTCATTACTAAGGTATGGGAACGAAAGCATGCACCAAGAAAATATAGATAATTCAAAAGTGCATATTTGATGAAACGTAAAATTAAATAATCAGATTAAAATAGAAAATGTCAAAATTATATAAACTAGAAACCTTTACTACACTTTATCAGTTAAATTTGTTAATCAAAGTAAGCAAATTCACATCTTTAAAGTCAAACCGTTGAAATAAGATAAATGAATAAGATATTTCAAATTTGCTTTAGCCTTCTATTATGAGTTTATAATTTGCTTATCTTATTCATAATATAGTTATTGTATTTTATCATTGTCATGTCAGGTATTCAGCTATATTTACTGTCGAAAAAAGTAAACAAAAGGCAAAACTCAAATTTATTATAAAATGAAACCAGTAACACATAAAAAAAATACAATACAAATACACGTAAAATGTGGCAATCTCAAATAAAATGAATAAAAGCAATACCTGTTACAACCGCAGACACTCTGTAGGATCAATAAAAATGTAAGTAAAAAGGAAATGCACAAGTAAAAATGGCAAAATCTAAGAACAACGGCGGTTCTCTGAAGGATAGCCGACCGCAACTGAAGCAAGTAGATTGAGCACATCTTATTTATTCACACAAGGGCGTGCGCCAGATGTTCGCGCATCTAGACTCATTTCCTTGTTAAATGTCATCCATCTTCTCAGAATGTTTCTTTAAAAAATGCTAGTTTATCACTAGACTGAAGGAAAATAGACATAAAAATTTAAAGAAAGGAACGTATATATATAAATTTAAAAGAACGATAAAAATGATATCCGCGGGCTAGCTGAAGGGTTTGGCGCCAAATGACCGTTGAAGGTTTTCCTTCGGCATTGTCCGTTGCCATCTCGGGCGCCATCTTGGAATAAGTGTATCTACGAGAGCGACCGCTTGACGGCATCCTTTCTAGGCCTCGCGTGGGATATCGGGACGCCGCTGTCTCGCATTTCTTGGGCCATATCTCCTCGTAATCGAAAAAAATGTCCAGGGCGTCTCCATCATCCTCCTGCAACAAATCCGTCAGGTGGTACCTTCTGTAGCGCCTTCATCAGTGCCTCCGTCAGTATCATCGCGCCTTAGTCCAAACCTGTTCTTTAGGTTGCGGGGGACTTTTTTTATGGGGTTTTTGGATGCTTCCGAGCGTGTGTGGGACGCTGAAAGAGGCAGAAATAGTGGAACCTCACGGCTGAAACACTTCTCAATACGAAGAAGGATAAGGTTTCAGTATAAATATAAAAAATCCCTTCATCAAAGATTTTTTGCTGATCGCTGTAGCTCCTAGTTACTTTTTATTTTCTTTTTAAATCTTGAAATTAAGGCCCTGTGTTCTCTTAGAAATAAAAAAGGGAAAGCTTGCCTGTGTCAGTTGATTTATTTATGCTTGTTGCTTGCTCTGTCGTCTCTCTTGTTTCTTGTTTTCTCTTTCCTGCCCCTTGTTTGAGGCTTGTGTTTTGTTTTGTCTCTTGATTATCATGTTAGCTACCGTCAAGCAAACATAGACAGCTAGATATATAGATAGATAGATAAATGTCTTTCATCATTTTCTGTACTGAAATCAAGACAATTAGAACGCTGTACATGGCGTAAGAGAATCACTGTAATAACAACGGTAAATATTTTCGTAGAACCTGATTCAAAATTAAGAACTATGGGTTTGTTTCCGTGGGGGAAAGACCTACGTAACTATTGGGTTGGTGGTATGTGCGGCTGTACAAACACACGGGCAGAGGGACATGGGTACGAAGCTGAAATGAAACGCAGCCACGATAACAAAGTCAACACTAAACCGTGACGAGAGGATAAACATTAAGTAGTTTGAAGTACCGTTGACTAGGAAGCTCGTTGGGTAATTTGCTAATGTTGATTTGGGTGTTTTTTTTCCACCAAGTATTTCAGTCTACATTTTTTCTTCCTTTCTCTTTGGTTGACTACGTTTTTGATAAGTTAAATACATAATTCTACAAAGGACACCGAGCAGTCTAGTGACAGAATGTCCTTAAATCTCTAAATTTGGAAGTGACGGAGTACCACTGTGTATTTCAATATGCTGATTTCACCGGTTGCTACACTACGATAGTTTAATGAGCGAGAGTTAGGATCTGTTTAACATTAGGGTACTGAGTTCCGCATTAGCACAACTCTACCACGTTAGCGCTGCCCTGTAAATCAACCAATTGCAATGAACAGTACAGTACGCGCAAGAATAATGTGTGTTTGTTATACATATAATAAATATATAGTGTGTTTGTTTGTGCTTGTTGTTGTTTGTTTGTTTGTTTGTTTGTGTGTGTGTGTGTGTGTGTGTGTTTGTGTGTGTGTGTGTGTGTGTGTGTGTGTGTGTGTGTGTGTGTGTGTGTGTGTGTGTGTGTGTGTGTGTGTGTGTGTGCGTGCGCGCGTGTGCGTGCGTGCGAGCTTGTGAGCAGTATGCATTATGTACAGTGATGGCCACACATCACCCATTTATCTGTCAATCTATCTATTTATCTAGCTATGTATTCATTAATGAATTTGCACACACACACATGTATACACATATAAATATATTTTTAAACGCACACATACAAAGTCATAGAGGAAAGCAACTCACCACCAGCTAAATCTAGAGTATTATTAAACTTCGAACTCCCAGCCGGGTCGAAAGATTTAACGGATCTTCACTACGAGGCAGCCACTTCGATCAGTTCAAGGAGGAATTAGTTCGGGCTACAGAGAGCGCCGAGATGTGCAGTCCATTATAACTTAGGGAATATATAAACAAACGTGGGTGCTTAGGAAGGGCTAACCTATTTGGCTTGAAGATTGGTACTTGAAAACTCTTGAGTCGTTTCGCGTGGTTGGTAATGAGAAAAGGTGGGCCATTCAGGTGAACTGAAACAACCAATTGTTATATTTGTGTCACAGTATTGATTATGAAAGGGGTATCAATAGCAACAATGATGATAATAACGATAATGATATTGATAATAATAATAATAATAATAATAATAATAATAATAATAATAATAATAATAATAATAACAATAATGATAATGATAACAACAACAACAACAACAACAAATCAACAGCAACAATAATAATAGAGATAATAATAATAAAGGTAAATATGAAAATAACAGTAGCAGTGATAACAATACTACTAATAATAGTGATGATATAATGACAATGGTAATAATAATAGTGATACTACTACTTCTAATAATAATATCAACAATGATAATCATAATAATTATAATAATAATAACGATAGTAAAAACTATGATATCCTCACTAATGATAATACTATTAGTAACAATGATGATAGTAGAAGTAGTAGTAATAATAATAATAATAATAATATTAATAATAAAAAAAAATAATGATATTATTATTATTATTATTATTATTATTATTATTATTATTATTATTATTATTATTATTATTATTTTGTTATTATTATTAATTTTGATTATAGTAATAACAACAAGAATAAAATTAATGAAAATAATAACACTACTACTACTAATCATAATAATAATAATAACAACAATAGTAAGAACAATGAAAAGAATAACATTATTAATAATAATAATCATAATGATAATGATGTTTATGATAGATAGATGAATAATAGAATATGATTTGTAATAACCTATGAATTCGCATTCCGACTTTTCTTTCACAGGAAGTCCAAACCAAAAGTGCATTAAGTATTTACAAGATTTCGTTCCCTGATTAAGCAACACCCGATTGCAGAGGAGTTGCCAGAATTCGATATCTAAAATACCAAGAACGGGTTGAACGGATTTCGTTTTGACAAACGACGAAAATCAATAAATGGTTATCGAAATTCTCCACAATGGAAGATACGCAATTCACTATGCGATTATGATTTCTTCATCGAAAATGACATAAAGTTCTCGAAAATATATTGAAACGTCATTTGCCACGCCCCGTGCAATGATTCTATTATTATTATTATTATTATTTTTATTATTTATTATTATTATTTTTATTATTATTATTATTATTATTATTATTATTATTATTATTATTATTATTATTATTATTATTATTGTTATTATTATTATTATTATTATTGTTATTATTATTCATTATTATTTTTTTATTATTATTATTATTGTCGTTGTTGTTGTTGTTGTTGTTGCTGTTATCCTTATCATCATTATTATAATGATAATAATAATAATAATAATAATAATAATTATTATTATTATTGTTATTATTACTATTATTATTACTATTATTATTATCATCATTATTATCATTATTATTATTGTTGTTAATTTATTGTTTTTATTATTTCCATTATTTTAATCTTTATCAATATCTATATATCTTTTTTTCTACCTTTTTATTGAAGGATACACAAGCTTGCCATTGAGTGACGTCGTATATATACATTA
>NC_051427.1:12908951-12933951 GCF_015228065.2 Penaeus monodon | reverse complement strand
CAACACTTTCTCATGAGCATTATAATTATAATTGTTATTACTGTAATAATAATAATAATAATAATAATAATAATAATAATAATAATAATAATAATAACCATGATAATGATAATGATAATGATAATGATAATAATAATAATAACATTGATAATGATCTCCGCGACTACCTTATCACGTGTGCATCTTCCTCTCTCTTCCGCACTGCCCCCTGACTGAGGGTGAGGACCAGTTTTTAAACACTGTTGGGAGCGTCTGCTACTTGTCCTGCGTTGACTCACTGATGTCCCTCGCCTAAGAGGTCTTCACGAGACATTTCAACAATAATAATAATTTAAAAAAATAGGGAAATAAAAAATAAATAAATAAATAAATACAATAAAAATAACAATTATGATTTTGATAATAATAGCAATAATGAAAATAATAGTAATGATAATAATAATAATAATAATAATAATAATAATAATAATAATAGTAATAATAATAATGATAATAATAATAATTATTATCATTATTATTATCATTATAGTTATAATACTAATGGTAGTGATAATAATAAATAATGATAATAATAACATTTAAAAGTGTTGATAATAATAAAATAATAATTATCATTATCATTAGCAGTAGTCGTAGCAGTACTAGTATTATTATTCTTATCATTATCATCATTGGTATTATTATCATATCATTATTATTATTATTATTATTATTATTATTATTATTATCACTTCTATTATTATCATCGTTACCATTATTATCATCATCATCATCATCATCATCATCATCATCATCATCATCATCATCATCATCATCATCATTATCATTATCATTATCATTATCATTATCATTATCATTATCATCATCATCATCATCATCATCATCATCATCATCACCATCACTATCTTATTATTATTTTTATCATAATCATTATTACTATTACCATTGTTACTATTATCATCAATATCATTTTTACTATTACTGTTATTAGCCTTAGTATTATCGTCATCATCATCATCATCATTAATCATCATCATCATCAGCAGCATTATTATATTATATTATATTATATCATAATAATTTCGTATCTAACCAGACTCACTGATATGTCCTTTTTTTTATTTTGAACGCACTATAATTCTTTGTTGCAGATAAAAAGGACAGGACTGAGCAGTGAATTATTCCTCAGGGAATTTAATTAGCATTTTGACATTACATGTTGATAAGACTTACGAACGTGTAAAATCTGAACGTCAGTTATGTAGCCACATTTTCTTTCATACCTGTTCCAGGATTTTTTAAAAATATCCTCACGTGTGCATCTTCCTCTCTCACTGATGCAAGAGCAAAAATAGTATAATACTAAAAATACATTAAAAAAGGTGTTATCATTGTTGTTATTATCAATATCAATATTATTATTGATTTTATCTTAATTATTTTTTTATTATTAATTATCATTATTATAATTATTATTACCATTATAAGTATCATTAGATTATTATTATTATTATTATTATTATTAGTAGTAGTAGTAGTAGTAGTATTGTTACTTATTCATCATCATCATCATCATTATTATTATTATCAACTGCATGAATTCTCTCTTTAGCACAGACAAACTAGGTTCCAGAAAGAACAGATAAACAACCCTAGTTAATGATTGGACCACCTATACATCGGCCTAACGCCACTGTCTCCTGGTTTTGCATTGTTATATCTTCTTATATCTTCCTGTTGTTCATATAACTGTTGAAATGAATGGCCATGCTGACTATTTTCTTACAAATGTTGCCATCTTGATCCTGAAATACTCTCTGAATTAAGATTAAATAGTACCAAGGCATCTTTATATATGGTTTCAGTGTAAAACAAGTTCCGTGAATAAGTAATAGTATTTTAATCGTATATGTGTCTTCAGATTTCTTATATACACAAGGCCAAGACAATATTTGGCCGACTGGGGATTTGCAATCTCTTGGCATTACTGAAATGGATATTTCTGTTCGAAATATTATTAATTTTCGAAAGATCATAAATTTTCGAAAGATTATTGATTTTCGAAAAAAATATTGGTTTCCGAGCGATTAGTTTTTTGATATCCCTTCCTTGTCCATCTTTCGACAGCTAGGTTTGTGATTTTTTAAAATAAAAGAAATGCTTTTATCAAAAAAATATTCATAGATTTTGTGCCCCCCCCCCCGCAAAAAAAGCTATTACCCCATAGCACTATTTAAAAGGAAATAGATAAAGTGACCTACTGTGGTTATGTACGGTATAGGAACACTATGACGCTTTGAGTAAATCAACCAGAAGGTATAAATTATAAAAGAAGAAAATATCACGAATATAGCCGTAAAATGCCTAAGTGCCCCCCACCCCGCAAAAAAAAAAAAAAAAAAAAAAAAAAAAAAAAAAAAAAAAAAAAAAAAAAAAAAAGTTATCCTTGGATGAAAGGAAAAATCACGAAGATTAATAAACAAGAAGAAAAATGTGAACCAAAAACAAAAGAGAGACATTATTAAAAAACGGGGAAGAGGCAAGGTGAGAAGAAGGAAGGTAAGAGAAGATGATAAGCGGTGAAGATGATAGTGACAGGAATGATAACAAGGTGAAATGGAGAGGGATAATGATGTGACGCATATGATAACAAGGATAATGGTGTGAATAATATGATAATAATGATAATTATCATCATATTTATAACGAACGTGATAATGATAATGATGTGACGAATATGATGACAATGAGAATTATTATGGTTATTATTACTATTATTGTTACTATTGTTATTATCATTACCTATTATTATTATCGTTATTATTATTATTATTATTATTATTATTATCATTATTATTATTATTATCATTATCTTATTATTATCATCATTATCAATTTTATCATTATTATAATATTATAATAATATAATCTCTTTTACAATATTATCATTTTAATATCATTATTATCATCATTATTATTATTATCAACAATTATCAATGTTAGTATTATTTTTATTATTAGTAATATTATTATTATTATTATTATTATTATTATTATTATTATTATTATTATTATTATTATTATTATTATTATTGTTATTATTATTATTATATTTAACAATTATTATAATTTTTCATATTATTTCATTTTGATTATAATTATTTTCATTATCATTTTTATTATTATCATTACTATTGTTATTATCATTATTGTTATCATCATTATGAAGATAAAAATAAATAATTATGATAATAGTAATAATGATTGTATGATAATAATGAGATAATAGTAATGATAATAATAATAATGATAATAATCATAATAATGATAATCACAATAATGATTATGAAATAATGATAATAACAATAATAATGATTGCTATTACTGTTATTATTGTTATCCTTATATATGATGATGATGATGATGATGATGATGATGATGATGATGATGATGATGATGATGATGATGATGATGATGATGATAATTGTTATTATTATTATTATTATTATTATTATTATTATTATTATTATTATTATTATTATTATTATTATTATTATTATTGTTGTTTTGTTATTGTTATCATTATTATTATTATTATTATTATTATTATTACCATTATCATTAATGTTATTAACGACAAAAAAGAGAAGATAAATTAAGAAAGAGAAAGAAAAAAGCGAACAAGGGAAGTGAAGAGAGCCCGATCAAGTTCAGTCACAATAATTAATACTATACAGCTTCTGAAGGGAATCGCCAAGGTGCCAGTAACAACGCCTCTTGGCACCTGTATGAGTCGCGTTCTATTGTTCTTTGTTCTCTTGACATGCGTTCTCTCGATGAATTTGGTGTTTGTTCTGTGGGTGAAAGAGGGTTGCGTAGAGTGTAAAGTGGGTTGGTGATTTTGCGTAAGAGTGTTTGCGTAAAGGGGTGTGCGGTATAGGGTAAGAAAGCGATGTTGTTCTTACGTCTCCTTCTCTCTTTCTCTGTCTGTCTGTATCTCTCTGTATCTGTCTATATGTTTGTCTATATGCATATATAACTTATCCTCACAAGTGCACATGCACATACACGCACACACACACACACACACACACACACACACACACACACACACACACACACACACACACACACACACACACACATATATATATATATATATATATATATATATATATATATATAAATAAAATATATATATATATATATATATATATATATATATATATATATATATATATATATATATATATATATACATTTTCTACCAATATTATTACCGTTATATTTCCAAAAAAAAATACACTGAAAAAAACACGGATCAAATATAAGGGCGGAGCTAATGGCGTCATAACGTTTCGCCAATGAGACTGTGCTGCGAGATATCAGATAGAAGTAGAGACTTTTTGTACAAAATACGCAATATTGTTATAATTACCAGAAGTAAAACAAAAATTTTCCTCCTTTATTTATGATAATGAAGAGTCCCTTACTATTAACAGCAGCCAGAATACTCTTAGGAAAAAGTAAATTGAATTTTTGGGTTCACCAGACTAAATGGAAATGGAGCTACCTGGTTATATGTACCTTGGTTACCACCGGTACTTTAGACCATACGAATTCTATGGCAGCCTAGACTTTGGATTAATATACTTATAATTTGGTAACACTTACAACGTCTGCACTTTCGTTAGATTTTGCAGATCTATTCAATGTAACACCATGATATACAGGTAATCATTGATTACTAACTCCAACCAGTGCCAAAATCATAGCTATAACTTCGCATTCATATAATTTGCGGTAACAGCGGTACCCCTGAAGATCACAGTAGGTGATTAAGTAAGTGATGGTCAAGTTCGATTAATTATATATTTATATATTTTGGAATTCCTATATATCATTTAGTTGGAAATCAAGAGTTGAAAAAATGAACGATTTCCGACGAAAATAAAACGAAGTCAACATTAAGTTTCCGAGTGAGATCAGAAGTAAAACAAAGAAAAAAATCCGTCATTATACAATTGACTATTAATATGTCATTAAATCACCAAATAGCAAAAAGAACATTTATATTCATCAGTTCGAGAGAGATAATTTTTCATACATAAATCTTACGAGAAATATGCAAATCAGCCACAAGAAGGACGGTCTTCCAAGTTGATGGGTTGCTGGTTATTGCGTCCCCGTTGCCAAGGCGACCAGACGCGGAATGCAGCGAAGCTTCCTTAGGCATTAACTGGCTGCTTTTCTAAACTTTCTCTTAATTTTTTCTTTTTATTTTCCCTTCTTTCTGTTCTTATATTCAATTACTTTGCTCCTTCTACCTTTTTTTTCTCTCTTTCCTTTTTTTTTACTCCTTTTCCTTTTTTTTTACTCTCTCCTTTCTATATCCCTCATTATAAAACCTCCTTCCCCCTCTTCACTTTGGCAATTATCAGTTCTTCCCCTTTTGCTCTTTCATCTTATTTTCTTCTGCCTTTTTTCCAAACCTTATTTTTCCTGCTCTTCTCTGTAACAGTGATTTTCCCTCCTCTTCTTTTCATATTATTTTTATTCGTTTCTTCTTGCACTTTTTTCTCCAGCATTTTTCTCTCTCTCCGTCATACTTCACTCATTATCTTTTATCTTCTCCTTCATCTTATTCTATTGTTTCTTCTTTTTTTCTCTTTCTCTCCTTCACTATCCTCCTCCTTCCCTTACTTTTCATCTACGTAAAACACACTGATTCTTATTCTCTTTCTTTTGCTTATTCATCTTCCATTTTCTTCTTCTTCCTTTTTCCCTTGTATTTTTTCTCTTCACTTTTTGATACCTTCGTTATCATCCTCTCACTACATTTCCTTCGTAATTAAATAGTTATTCTTATTCTTACATTTTTCTGCTTCTCTACTATCTTATTTTCTGCCACTTCTTTCGTCTTATTTATTTTATTGCTTCTTATCCATTTTACTCTCTCCCTTCCTTTCACTCTTATTACCTCCCTCATTATCGGCCAACTTTTCCTCATCTTCTATTTTCCATCGTAATAAAAAAAGGAAAAAAAAAGATATATATATATACATTATCACTTTTCTATTATCGTTTTCTTCTTCTTGTGCCTATTTTCCTTTGTTGCTTCTTATCCCCTTTTTTCATTTCTTTTCTGTCCTTTCTACCTCACTCAATTATCCGTCTCCTTCTCTTCTCCGTATTGAAAGTGATCCTTCTTTCTATTCTTGTTTTGATTATCCTTCTCTGTTTCTTTACTATATTCTCTTTTGCCTCTTTCTCTTCCTCCAAACCCAAATAATTCTCCTCTTTTCTTCCTCTCCTTTCTTTTGCTTGTTCTCTGTTATTTACTTGTCCTCTCTTTCATACTTCCCCCATCATCAACCTTTCCCTCTCCTCCACCAAACAAATTTTTTTCATCTTCTCTTCTCCTTAATCATCAGTGATTATCATTATTATTGTTATTGTTATTATCATTGTTGCAATTATCACTATCATTTTTGTTTTTAGTATTATCATTATTTCATTATTATCATTGATATTATTCCTATGATCTTATCTTTTTATCGTTATTATTATCAACATCATCATTCTAATGTAATTACTATTATTGTTATTGTTAATGATGTTATTAGTATTAGATTTATTATCATGTTTGTCTTAATTTCCTGTTTCTTCATCTTATTATCTTCTACTTCTTGTCTTGTTCTCATCTTCTTCATCTTCATCGTATTTAACGGTGATTATTCTTTTTCTTTTTTGGTGTTTTTTTCTGTTTCATCTTATTTTCTTTTGCATTTTCTTCTCTCTCTCTCTCTCTCTCTCTCCGTCATACCTCCTTCAACATCAACTTCCTCCTCTTTCTCCTCCTCCTCCTCCTTCTTCAAAGCCAAATCTTCATCTTCACCTTCTCCTTCCCTCTCCTTCTTCTCTTCTCCTTCCCCTCTCCTTCTTCTCATCTGCTTCCCCTCTCCTCATCTTCTCATCCGTAATTAACAGTGATTCGTAACCCTTCCTTCGTCCACATGCACAGCTTGGCGAATTCCCACGCTGCATCGCCCATGTATCACTTATATGCGCTTCATCAGCTTTCCTACGCTCCCCCCCCCCCCACTCTCTCTCTTCCCTCTCCTTCTCTCCCCTTCCCCTCCCTCTCCCCTCTCATCGCCTCCTCCCCTCATTCCCTCTCGTCGTCTCCTTCCCTCCTCCCCCCTCTCACCCCTTTGCCTGGGTGAAGAAGGGCATGGAGGAGGGGGGGGGGGGTTATGAGGCGTTTTAGAGGTATAATGGTATTAATGTGGGTATAAGGGGACATAGTATTAGTGTACTAGGGAGTATAAGAGGGAATAGGTGGGGGTACGAGGGTCTTGCCAAAGGTAACGAGAAAGGAAGGTATGAGATTCTACAGCATACAGTGGTTACAGAGGGGGTATGGGGGTCTTACAGGGGGTATGAGGAGGAAATAGGGGAGTGTATTGTAGGGGATTTTAGGGGCCTTAGAGCGGTATGAGTTATTATAAAAGGGAATGAAATATAAAAAAAAAAGTGTATGAGGGTCTTACAGTGGATATGGCAAGACATAAGAGGGGTATGAGGGAGCCTTGGCGTGGTATGAGGAGGGGGTATGAGACATTGGCCGGGAGGGAGGGAGGGAGGGAGGGGGGAGGGATATCTCATCTGTAAATCATTTTGGGAAGTTCATTTCTCACGGAACATCCATCACCTGCCTTAATCCCCTGCCCCATTATCAACTTGTTGTGTTTATTAATCTCTTCTCGGCGTTTATGCATTTATTACGAGGTTTGTGCTCGTTCTCTCTATTCCCTTTTCGTATTCTTAACGCTTGTTGTTGTTCAAAAGGCTAATGTAGTCGTTGTAGTTGCTGTTGTAGTACTTGATGGTGTGGTTTTCTCTCTCTCTTTCTCTCATTCTGTCTTCTAGCTATTAGCATTAAGCATACATTAATATATCATTAAGGTCATCATTATCATCCTTACAAATTGTCTGAATATAATATCCTCATCGTGTCTGTGTCTGCATTCTGTGTGTATCTATATGTATGGTTGTATGTATGTATGTATATATATATATATATATATATATATATATATATATATATATATATATATATATATATATATATATATATATGCATACACAAATACACACAAACATATATTTATACACACCACACACACACACACACACACACACACACACACACCCACACCACACAACACACACACACACACACACACATATATATATATCATATATATATATATATATATATATATATATATATATATGTATATATATATATATATATATATATATATATATATATATATATATATATATATATATATATATATATATATATAATGTGTGTGTGTGTGTGTGTGTGTTTGTTGTGTGTGTTTGTGTGTGTGTGTATAAATACATGTATTATAGAAGTGTCTATATATGATTACTACGAATGTATCTTATCATATCTAATCTATATCTATCACTATCTATCCTATCATCTACTCCTACTATCTAAATATAGTCATCAATACTATAATAACAATATATATATATATATATATGTACACATATATATGTGTGAGTCGTGTTTTATGTTTTCACTCACACACACATATATGTGTGTGTGTCAATTCCATATATATATTGTATATGTATCTTTGTGCATATACATACATATATACATATACTATATATAATATATATATAGATATATATAATATATATATACAATATAATAATCATACATACATATTTTACATACACATATATTAATATATATAGACATATGCCTAGTATTATATATATATATATATCAATATACTATATATATAATACTATTGTATGTTATATATCATATATATATTATATAATACTATATACACATATATACACACATACATCTAACACATACAGTCCACATCATACAGTCCACACACATCCACACAACACACACACACACAACACGCATCCACACACACACAACGCACGCACACCACACACACACAACACAACACATCACAACACACACACACACCACACCACACACAACACACACTACGCACACACACATATATATATATAATATATATATATATATATATATATATATATATATATAGTACTATATCTAACTATATATATACATTGTGTGTGGAACATATTGTCTTCACTTATTTTATTATCGGAAATAACTTAAAAGAATTCCGTGAAAGTTTCTACATTCACGTTCAGGATGTAATTCAAGGAATTTTCTAAATATCATCAAACCTTATTATTCTTCAGATAAGCCAACATATAAACAACACACACACACACACACACACGTTTGCACATACAAAAGCACGAACACACAACACATGCCATAAAAAAATAAACTAAAAAAAAATATACATACTATACGTTTATCCTGTCTTAATCCAACATCCACCATCCATAAAATAATATACATACAATATAAAAAAACGAATAAAGAAGTACCTTTCATGTAGTCCATTGGCCTGGATCATGCCTAGACGCTATGGATAACACACTACTCGCACACAACATGTACAATAAAAATCAACTAATACATACAATACACATGAAATACTAAAAATAATACATATAAAAACAACAGAAAACCACAAACAAAACACACACACACACAAAACCACAAACATATAGACAAACACTCAAAAACTTACAAACACAACCACACACATACACAAAACAAACCTACACACTTTATACGCTTGTCCGTATATGACTCATAATATGATCATATAAAAATTGACATAAAAAGTACGTGTCATATTCAAGCCTCTTAGTTGTGGATCAGGCGAGTACGCACGAGAACACACACAAACGACATACAACAAACAAACACACACAAACACAACGACACTATCATATAACATAACTACAACGTAAAGATTGTCCGTATTTTAACGTCCAAAAGTAGATTTATATATATATAATAAAATATAAAAAAAAAAGATGTACATTTCCCGAAGCCCTTAGTCGTGATCAGTAATCATATGAACATAGCTACGTATCGTTCTTTTGTTCCTCTTTTCAATTTTATTTCATTCGATTCTCGGCTGTTATTGCGCACGATGTGACCAATCGTAAATTGGTTCGAAATGGAGTGTTTATATATCATATAATATTATTCCGACATATCGAATACGCCGTTATTTTGCGAGGAGATTCTTAGCCGCGCTTTGTGACTTGTAATGCTACTGCAACCAACAAACTCAGTGCAACAATATATTTACAATACACACCACACACCATTATATTATATAATATTATCAATATATATATATAGTATATAATATAAAATATAATATATATATGATATACGCACTATATATATATATATGTATATATATATATATATATAAATACTAATATATCAATCACTATACATATAAAAAATATACATAAAGAACAACACAAAATACACACAACAACATATAATATATATATATATATATATATATATATATATATATATATATATATATATACATATATATATATATATATATATATATATATATATATATTTATTTATATATTTATTTATAATGATACTGTATATATATGTATATATATCTACTATATATACACATCAACAGATACTGTCAAACACAACACAACAATGCCTACACACAACACAACAACACACACAACACACACACACACACACACACACACAACACACACTACACACAATATATATATATAATATATATATATATATATATATATATTCATCCTGTGTATATATATACTGATATATAAGTATATATACGTATACACATACATACTGCACACCACATCACACACACACACCACACACACACAACACACACACACACACACACACACACACACACACACATATGTGTGTGCATATACATATGTATACACATACACATACACACATATAAGCTTGTATACACATATATAAAAGTACATACAATATAATTATATGTATATACATATATATATATATATATAATAATATATTATCATATTATAATATATATATATATATATTATATATATATATATATATATAATATATATATATATATATAATATATATTATTATTAAAGCACGTATATATTTATCTATATTTATAATATATATAAATGCATATACTGTATATATGTATACATATTTTTTATACAATTATATATATATATATATATATATATATATATATATATATATATATATATATATATATATATATATATACAGGTTTGTGCGTGTATGTGTATGTTAGTGAATGCGCTCGTGTGTCTGTCTGCGTGTATATGTGTGGACATATGTGCACATTCATCACAGTGAAATATCACCCAAAGAAACCAAGACCTCGATGTACACAAACTACACTCCCGGAAGTGGCCAAAGTACACCCCTGGCGCCCTCGGAAGTAACCCAGGTATACGGAGGAGCTTTTAGGGAGAGTGTGTGTTTCGCGGACATCCACATCCTGCCATTTACTCCGAAGATTGAGGAGATCCTGTCCGGGCCATAAAGGATATGCTGTTCAACGCACCTGACCGCAACGAAGATCTGTAGAAAGGAGATGAGTCATCCGCAACGAAGATCCATGAAAGGACTCGAAATATCCCGTGAGAAAGATCTATAAAAGGACGCAAGTTTTTTTGCGAAGATCAACAAATTAAAAGGAGCATTTCGCCACGAAGATTCACACAACGACGCGAATCAGCAACGAAGGTCAACGAAAAGACACGATTATTCCGCAACGAAGATCCACAGAATGACAGGAAATATTCACAACAAAGATCCACGAGAGGAGACGAACATTCCGTAACGAAGATCTGCGAATAGACACGATTATTCGGCAATGAGCTACAGTATGAAAGTAAGCGATATTCCGTTGTGAAGATCCAGGAAAGGAGACGAGTCCGTCAGAGAGAAGGAAAAAGAGATACAGAGAGAGAGAGAGAGAGAGAGAGAGAGAGAGAGAGAGAGAGAGAGAGAGAGAGAGAGAGAGAGAGAGAGAAAAGAAAACGAATAAAACTAATCGACAAATCATAATAACAATAACAAATAAAAATAAATAAACAAATAAAACAAACAAAGAAAGCACAGAAAATACAAACAAATAATTACACACCCAAATCAACCTAGCAGCTGTTAAGACATAACTGACCTCTGCGCAATTCACGGAACCCACGAGGAGCGAGTGAGGGTGACAGTTAAACAATCGTGGGGCATTAAAAGCACTTAGCTCCATCGATGCCTCTTGGCTGTGATAACTCGACCCTTCGGCACCCGGTAGATTCTGGTCTGATGCCTTTCTTGCTGTTGTTCTTGTTGTATCAAAGATATTTGCGAGCTGTCGATGGTACAAATGGAAAGAAAAGCGTAAGATCGAGTTTAGTGGCGAAGGATGGTGGAGAGGTCCACGACTGCTCAAACATGAGCATACCGTTATTGATGATGATCATCATCATTATCATTATTTTCATTATTATAGTATCAGTATCATTATCATTATTTTCATTATTATAGTATCAGTATCATCATCATTATCATCATTGTTGTTATAATCACTATCAATGTCATAATTATTATCGCTGTTATCATCATCGTTATAATCTCCATGCCAAACATTATCGTTGATTGTCATTAACACTACCGTTCTTAACCACTTCTCCCCCAGTCACTCTAACTCGATCTCAACCTCCTACTTTCCTCTTCTAATTTTCTCTCCCTTTATTTTTCTCTCTCTCCCACATTCTTTCCGCAGGCACCCGTCCTCCCCTTTGCAAGCAGTGCCAAGGAGTTAAAGGCAGTCAAGTGACCAGCCACTAACAGGTAATGTACAACCACCATGAGAAGGAAAGCGTAAAATTCACATCGTTTAGCAGAGTACAAAACACTTTATTCTTGCGCACACACACACACACACATACACACACACACACACACACACACACACACACACACACACACACACGCACGCACGCACGCACGCACGCGCACACACACACACACACACACACACACATATCTGTTTATTTAGGTTTCTATGTTTCAGTCAGTCATTCATTCAGTCTCTCTTTTTGTCTATGCGTATCTCTTTAATATATATATATATATAATATATATATCATATATATATATATAATAATATAATATATATATATATATATCGATATCTTAATATAACTGCATTTACCTCTATATAGTTCTACGTATCTATATCTTTATCTGTTTATGTATCTGTATCTATACCTAAATCTATGTATCTATTTTTATATAAATCTGTCGATATATTTAAACTAAGTATCTATAAATATTTTACCTGTTTGTTATCTGTGTGAAAATCTATCTATATCTATATCGAAATCTGTCTCAGTATTTAAATCTCTCTCTCTATCTACATATATCTCTCTATATGTAAATCTGTCTGTATCTATATCTAAATCTATCTTCATCTATATACATTTACAAAAGGAAAGAGTGTCTGAACTGGACATGTTTACATAGTGTATGAAGTGAAAATACAACCTGTCATCTGATTAAACAGATGAGAGCCATAGTGAGGTCAAAAGGTCACCAGACTCTCTAATTGAGGGTCATCAAGTCACCATGTCGCTTCTGGTTTGCAAAGGTCATTTTATTTTCTAACAAAACGTATGTGTGTTAAACAAGGTCGGGTTTGCAAGATTTATTTCAAAGTAATATCATGCAAATGTATCATACATATACAAGCCCCGCACGGACATTCAGATTTGTTATGATCAACTGAAACATGTTGCATTCTGATGTCACAACATCAGAATGTTTCCCACCTCTAATTCTGAATATTTTGGGAAGCTGACAACAACCCGAATACACACACGATTATATTTTCACTCTCTTTACATATATATATATATATATATATATATATATATATATATATATATATATATATATATATATATATATATATACTTACATATACATATATATGTATACATACATGCATATGTATACATAAATACACATACATATGTATGTATACATAAATACATGCACACACATATACACATGTATATGTATATATGTAGTTATATGTGTATATATGTATATAGAGATAGATATGGATGTATATACATGTATAATATGATATATACACATACATATATATATATATATATATATAATATATATATATATAGATATATATATATATATATATATATATATATATATATATATATATATGGGAGGGGTGCGTGCTTGAGAGAGAGAGAGAGAAAGGTGGGGGGTGCACAGAAAAATATCGTCAATAAATCATATGAAAATGAACTTCAGTGCATGTAAAATTCTGGTACATTGCCAAGAAACTTTGCTACGCCCGTTGGCCAAATGCCAGTATGTAAATCATAATTTCAAATAGTTCATGAACGTATTGCTCAGATTTGTTAACATTCAGTTATAGATGGTGAACAAATGAATACAAGTAACGTACATTTATGCAAAACATCGGTAATATTGATTTATTTAATATGTAAGGCAATGCATAATAAAAGAAAAACATTCATCTCCCTTCACCAGTTGCCAATTAGCGAATAAAGAAAGTGCGCTTAGAAATAGTAATTAATTAATTTCATAATTTCAACGCATTACATCAGCAATACTAGCTCAGCTTGTCTGTAGTGGTGCCACTGTTAATATATGGAACAAACGATTAATATCATTTCTTTCGGTGTTCTACTGTATCTTTCAACGCATTCTTCATAAGGATTTCTTTCAATGTATTAACATAATTTTTGTATTTGTTCTCCAACCATGTGTTAATACCATGCGTTAATCATGATATTTGTAGCGGGGCTTCAGTATGCCTGGTTGAGTTCGGGCTCAACCGAGAATGTAGGTTTTTATTCAGGGAAAGACTCTTCTGCAGTGAACAGATGTAAGGTTCCAGGCTTGCGGCAGGCTGCCACTATCCGATCAGTAGGTTGGGGAACCATGTGTGTAGTGTATGGGGTTATGAAAGTTGTATGAGAAAGGGTAGAAGGAAAATACAGAATGTATGTGCTAAATGTTGGATGTGTAAGTGTATAAATGTGAAATGGGAGGCTGAGCGTCTGCGTGGACGTGTTTGGAAGAGAAAAAAATGCAAAATCATGGAATTCTTCCTCTTCCCTTCGGTTTGAGCATCCACCTGCTGGAAGCGGGAACCCAGGTATAGCAGAAGTTATGGTCTGTTCCAGAATACCAGCTTAGCATACTCCGATCCATCTAGCCTTTTTACAGCTTTTCAGTACAGTACAGTAACCAGCAATGTGCAGTTTAGGAGACCCAAGTTCAAGAACGTTTCAAGCATTCAGCCGTAGTCAGAACCAGAACTTAAGAGGTCGTAAATATCATTTGTTCTTCTGACTAGGACTGAGTGAACGTTCTACAACGGTATTATATTAATTTATTGAGCAAATCGCACGCACTAGGGAGTTCTGCAGGTAATTTAGTTACGGGAAATTTTTATAGATGCTCACATCACCAATTTAATCACGGTGGTGGTGATGCACGTGAAAACCACACCAGATATACTTAAAAAATAACTCACCAACATATATTAACCCCTAAGTTGGCGTCCCAACTCCATAGGTATTTTTACCCAATGTTATGGAGATTAACTTCTCTCTTCTTTGAATAAAAACACTTTGGTAGATTTTAAAAAAAATGTAGTGTAAGAAATATAATTTAGAGTTGAAAGCTAAGTAAAAGAAAATAACTAAGGGCCACAAGATCACGGACTGCCTGAACACCCACAAGGTCAGGCAGGAATCAACCAAATCAAAGTAAAAGAAAATGTAAAATGGTCCTGAAAGTATTATGGGCGAGACTGTAAGATATCTTTCTCCCAGGAGGTACGGATCCTCAAGCTGAGAAAAGAAAAGTAAGTGATGACTCAGTTTAAAACATTTAATGCCACACTGGAGGTACGGATCCTTAAGCAGTGTCCCTTCTATGTGAAGTGGTCCTTTTATACTCTCTGACACTTTGATTTCACAAAGTGCTGCTTTGGGACACTGTGAAATAGAGTGCACCCTACAGATGGTAATGCAGCATGTCACACGCCAAACTCCAAAAGAGGCCAGGTGTCTCCTATACACAACCATAATAACACTTAACTTTGGGGGGGACACGAATTCAGCAATCTTGGCGCGAAGCGAGGTAAATCCAAAAAGCGAGAGCACATAAAGATCTGAACTTAATCTGAGAAAAAATACGATTATTTATGCTGGCTACATTTATATATGATTAATACCCAAGATCAGGGGTTCTCAGACTTTTTCGGCTATGAGCCTGTAACCTCTTGGTCGCTGGTTTGCTCGAACCCGCAGTCACAAGCGGTGATCACGAGAGTGGGTTGGCCGCTTGCCATTCGCCAGGCGAGCCACACGCTATGCTGTGCGTTCACTTGGGCAGTGCGCACCGTGCGTTTCGTGGCGATATCAAGTGAACGGTTTGACAAAACGTTTCGCGAAGCGTTGCGTGGCGAAGCGAGCGGGCTTTGGAGGTAGTTCGCTTCGTCTCGCGGACTGTTTGGAAACAACAAAGATGGCCGCCTCCTCGAAACCTCTGAAGCCCCTCTGCCCGACTTGAAACGCATATTTTTTGGTTTTGGAAGAAGCTCAGGAACACGTAATGACTTGTGGTAAGTGTCTGACCACCAAAGAATATAGTAAGTGTAAATTTACACATTTAAACCTAAAATATGGCTGTAGTTGAGATAGAACTTCCAGGAGCGTCACAGTAGTTGGTGATAAAAGTTGATGATGATAATGCTACTGTTATCTTTTAATAACTGCGTAAGACTATAATTTCGAACAGTTATGATTTTGGTGGATGCTTGTTAGATGTATCACATTTTGTCTGTGTATACCAAAAGTGATTAGCATTTAATTAAGAAATAAAGTTGGAAAAAATCATAATAAATGTAAATGTTGGCATGTTCAGTCTTATCTTATCAGTAACTGTAATGGAGATCAGTGTACATCAACTCTGTGGCTTTCAGGACTGGGACAGAATATGTATAGATTTTGTTCACAGGCAATTGCAGCATTAAATACATCTACTTACTCCACAAATAGTTGTGATTGTATATACCATAAAGGACATTGTACTCTTTCATACTAATTTGTGTTGTAGTCCTTGAGTTGATTCAGTGGGCTTAGCATTGCATTTGAAGATTTAAAAAAAAGGAAAGATCAAATATATATATATATATATATATATATATATATATATATATATACATATACATATACATATACATACATACATATACACACATAAGTAGTATATTCATGTGGAAATGTATGGTTTAATAGAGGAGAAACATAGGTTATGCTCATATAGAACGTTTGATTATCAAAATCTGCCACATTATAGTGATGCTCTAGCTATTCTTTAGCAAACCTTTTTCTATAAGATAAAGCTTGTTGACCTCTGGTCATTAATCACTAAATTAACATAATCAGTCTCAGTCTTGACAACTAGCTATTAGGATGTTGTTTTTAATCCCTGCTGGAGGACAGAACCTGGAGCACTGGTTTGTTTCATGTAGTTCTTTACTGAATAGGTCCACCAACATTTAAATATATATATATATATTTTTCTATTTCTTATAATTATTTTTTTATTCATTATTAATTGCAGTTGTTTTATGCATTTTCCTAAATCTATGTTTGATGAACGAACTACTAAAATGCTTGAGTGAGACTGCAGATGACCCAGGAATCGACATGTGCAGCCATATCTAGTGATGCTGCGGCTGCTGTAATTCATGCCTTAACAAAGTTTATATAGATCTGATAGAGCTTGTAGACTATGGAGATTTATTAATAATTAGTAGTCATTCTTAACTCAGTCTAATTGAAAATACATGGTGGAGTATTGTTGGTGTTTGCCGCAGTACAAAGTCTAGAACCCACAGCATTGCTTTTTTTATACTGTTATCAGTTGTAGTTCCTTCAGAATGCTCATGAATAAGAAAGCCTGCACCTATTTTCTATTCTTACACAAAAATTGCATATATAAAATGAAATATGAAATGTGTATTAGAAATTATAGAACTAAAGATTAATTAGATTGGGAATTATCTTCATGAAAACAGCCTTACTTGATGTAATGAAGTTAAAGTTAAATTGCCAATTAGCTGTGTTCATGTTGCTAAGTATTTTACATTATCAATGCTGATTTGTAGACTCTTATCAGTAAGTTGTACCTTCCTACAGAACCAGAAATTTCAGCAAAACTGCAGACACCTCATGTGGTATTTTACGAGCCTCCTCAAGAATTGACTTTGGAGCCAACTGAAGACACATCTGTCCTTAAAAAGGGATTGTAACTCTTGTTAAATTTGTTTAGAAAGTACTAACATTTATAGGTGAAAAAATACAGAGTTAATTCCATTAAACACTATCGTACATGAACATATGTTTTACCAGTATTTTAAATTTGTAGTAAAAGATTTTTTAAATTGCAGGTTCTGCCATTATATGGTCAACAGCAGCAACACTGTTGTTGATAAAAGCATACAGTGACAATAAACATAGTTTTTTTTCGAGCAGTACAAAGAGGAAATACAAAATATGGGAAGATATTGCTTCAGTGCTGCAAGATGCTGGACATCCTGTCACTGGGGAAATTTGTGACAAAAAGATGCGCGGACTAAAAAACAGGTTTGTATCTTCACCTGAATGGACATTTTGTTCAGATTTTATTGGACTGTTTTTTGTTACCTTATATATATTGTATAAAGTATTCCATACTTCCTTTATCTTACGGATTTGTTTTGCTTTTTGTTTAATACATGTCTTAAATGTTTTATAATTGTTTCTGATTTCTTTTTAGATTATTATTTGCTTACAACTATTTCAGTCACCTTTTTTCAGATACAATATAATTGAAGATAATGCAAAGTTAAGTGGACGAGGCAGTGACACACAATGGCCATTCTATGAAGCAATGGATGAGGTTCTTAGACGTGATCCTAGTGTAATACCAGTTGCAACAGAATCGTCAGTAATGATAGGTAAGAAAGTTTACGAGATATTTCAGAAAGAGATGTAATGATGAATTGATTAGTAGTGTATATTATATGAGAAACTAAAAGTAAATTGAAATGAAAGATGACATTGTGCTTACAATATTAATGAAACTTTCATCACCAGGTCAACCTTCGACTAGTGCTGGACCATCTGAAGTTGTGGAACTTCCAGTGCCATCACCATCACAATCACAGTCTACCAGCTCAAGAACTCTCTCTCCAGCTCCATCAGCATCATCCCAAGATCTCATAAACGGAGGCGTTCAGAAGAACAAGAGACGCCACAGAGGAGAGAACATGCCATCTCAGCACTAAACAAAGTAGCTGATCTTGTTGTCGAGAGAAATGCTGTGTTAGAAAGATTCATGCAATCTTTAAGTACCCAGAATGGCCAGTACTTGCAGCATCGGTCACAGTCAGATAAAAAAACAAGAACACAATAATGAAATGAGGGGAATGCAGAGTCGCTTGGTGCAGTTCCAAGATCATCGACGAGAGCGGAAAGAAGATCAGGAAAAAATGAATAAGCAGTATGAACAGACTCCGTACATATTAATTCAGATGTTACAAGAACACCACAGAGAAACTAGGGCAATTCAGCAACAAAAGTTACACAATCAAGAACAGCAGCATAAAGTCCATGCAGCAAACAACCAACGGATTGCAGCAAACAACCAACAGATTATTTCACTTATTGATAAGATTGCTTCAAAGTAATTATAGTCGACAAGTAATTAATCAGATCAGATACATCAAATGGTGCTCAATATACATTAAAGCTTTATTTTCAGATATTAATATTATTTTGTATTTAGTTTATTTTGTGTAAATACTTCTTTGATTTTTCTTTTTGGTAGAAAAGGTATAAAGCCAAATGATAAACTTTATAAGAAGATCAACCAAATCTTAAGAATTCTTTTAAAGTTGATGAAGTTTTAATTGAAATGGAAAAGATTACATTTGATTTGTACATTTTCCATCTTCATTAATACCTTTTTTATGCAGTTTATGATTTTATGTTTATGATTCATGATTTTAGTTTTTAAAAGAGAACTCCTTTTCTTTTTGTCCATATTCCTTCATTTATTTTGTAAATATCAGGTATAGGCGAATTGCATTTAAGTTTATTATTTTTCTTTAGATCATGTTGTTGCAAATCTCAGGTAATATTTAAGTTTTGTAGTTATAAAGTTCAAATAAATATAAATATATGTATGTATGTATGTATGGTTGCATGTATGTATGTATGTATATATATATATATATATATATATATATATATAATTTATGTTTATATATATATTTATATATATTAATATATTTATTAATGTATGTATTTAATATATGTTAATATATATATTAATATATATATATATATATATATTAATATGTATATATATATATATATATATATATATATATATATATATTTATTTATTTATTTATTTATTTTTTACTGTAGTTTTTAAGGTTTTATGATTCTATTTGTTTTACTTTGAAATGCGTTGAAATAAAATTATTTTTGTGTATCTTTGCGTGTAAAGGCATTTGTTTTGTAAATATTAACTACAGGCAAGTTGCATTCTAGTTACTGCTTTAGTCACTTGTTCTGTAAACCTCAGGTAAAGCCAGGTAACATTTACATTTTATAGTTATATGTGAATGTTTCTTCTAATATTAGAGTTTTCCAAAAGTTCAAATATATATCTTTTTTTGCTTTAAAATTTTACGTTTTTGTCCGCTTTGCCTTTGTGCCTTAAAATAAATCTTTGCATGTAAAGGCATTTGTTTTGTAAATATAAATTAAAGGCAAGTTGCATTTAAGTTATTATTGCTCTAGCTCAGTTGTTCTGTAAATGTCAGGAAATATATATATTTTTTTGTGCTGTAGTCTTTAAGGTTTATAATTTTATTTGTTATACCTTTATGCCTCGAAATGGAAATTTTTATTTGTTAAATCTATGTATGTAATGGCAGTTATAACAAATTATTTTCCTTTAGCTTTTGGAAGATTCATTACACTACATGCTCAGGTGCTTAAACATATAGTGTATATAGATATAGTGTTAACAGAAGTTTTAAATATTTTTAATAAATACCTTTTATTATTTTTGATAAATACATTTAATTTAATTTACCCCCAAATACAACATGAAGTAAAAAAAAAAGTGAAACAAGAAATATTTTATTAGACATGGATTATGGTAAATATGGCTTACAATTTACAATCCTTGAGTTTCTAAAACTTTCAGTAAAAATATATATATAAATATACACGCATCAATGCAATACAATGATGAAAAATAGTTATATATACAAAAGAAAAAGAAAAATCAAGCAGCATGAAAAGGAAAGAAAGACATAAGTGATCTATCACAGGTACTTATAAAGGTACAGTATATATTTTCAAATATTTTATGAGCTATGGATATAAGCATCATATTCAAAAGAAAATGAAATGTGCAAAAAAAGACAAATATAAGGCAGCATTACTTGCAAACATACAAACAATTTGATGCAAGAAACAAAAATTTAGTTACAAGTTACATTATGCAAGATTTGCCAATTCATCTCGTTTTGCAAAGGCTTCCTCTCTTTCCACTTCAGGAATACCTTCATATAGAACCTCTGGCTCTGGTTCCAAAACAAAGTCTTGTAGCTCTGCTTGAATATCAAGCTTTTCCTTTAAGTAAAATTATATTATGTAGTACACAGGAACTTGTAATGACTATTGGAATTCTGTAAAGTCTAGTCATATCTAGGCATTTTAATCTTCGGAGTTTACACTTTAGCCAACCAAATGCTCTCTCAATCACAACCCTAGTAGAAGAGTGAATTTTATTGAAAGAAATCTGTTCAGCTGTGAGTTGACCAGTGTTCTTGTAAGGAACAATCATGAATGGTGAGAGAGGATAAGCAGAATCAACAAGCAAATGAAACTCTCTGGGCAAATAATTGTTTTTTAAAAGTGAATATATGGGAGAATTTATATACACCCTTGCATCATATACAGACCCTGTCCATCCTGAGTATGTCAAGAAATCTTCAATTAGAATCACAAACTGCTTGTAACTGAATACTTGTAAACATTTTCCTGTTTACATAGGCCTCTATTTTCTTTGGTACCTGGAATTTGTATATGAGTGCCATCTTTAGCACCAACAACGCCAGGAAATCCAGTTTTTCTAAAGAAATTTTGCTGCTATTTCATTAATTTTCATAATGTTTCATATCCATCTTCAGTGCACAAGCTACCTCCATAAATACTTTGTGTAGTGATGATTTACTTAAGTTGAATCTATCACCCACACCTCTGAATGACTCTTGGTTCCCCAAAAGCCAAAGTGTAGCCAGGATCTTCTTCTCTTCAGACAGGATCTTTTTTGATAAATGGGGTCTAAGAATATGACACAAATCCTGCTGATAAAGAAAAGTATTCATGAGAACAAGTGAAAGACAGTAAACAGTTGTATACATGGTAAATTCAGCATAATTTGTCATCTCCAAATTAACTAGTTAAATCCATGAGAAGTCAGCCACTTTCCTTATGACTTTCTCAAAATTTAAATTATACTGCTTAACACTATAGAAGACAATAACTATCAGAGAAGTGCAAAGTAGCTGTTGAAACTAATGAAGACTTTGCAAAGGCATACATTCCAATCAGGTACCAGAACTATGAAAAAAGTTATTGGAAAGTACTGAAATGACTGTAAAAAGCTGTAGAAATAATTGTTTTTCATATTTGCAACATTATTGTTATTCACAGAATTACTCCAACAAAGAGAAACAAACTTTTGTTGCTGTGAATACATGGAGGATTCAAATTGTCTTCCTATGCATGTGGATACTAGATATGGTAATACTTTATGCGAAGGTATTCAAAACAAATACCAGCATTTTTTTTGATACTATTAAAATAAATTGTTTTTTATTATATTGTTGACACAATCAGTTTTCAAAATAGTAATACTAATGGAAATTACACAAAATCCTTTCTGCAAATCAAAGAAAATGGTAGACAGGTGTAATAGGCTGAGCTTGCAACTCTGGTAATCAAGTGTTTGTTGAGCCATCTGTGTATAAAAACAAACTAAAATAACAAATATGGCATGACTCCAAGAGTATAATGCAATCCTCCACAATATAAATATTGTAAAATAAGCTGATTAGAATTAATCTTTCATACATGCCCATACATACCAAAATTACCTTATAGTGAAATTTATTTTATAATATCTGTAGTCATATGCACTGGACATTACCATGAGAAAAATAACCCAATGCTTCACAAACGTACAGTTCCTGTTGCTTCACTTCATTTATGGCAATTTTATAATAAATTATTAATACTAAAATACATGATGTATCGCCTCTTACCATGAAAGTTGGTCGACATATTCTGAAATGAGACTTGAATTCCTCCTCGCTGTATAGAGGCACAATGTTTTCTGCATAAGCACCAACTCTGACTGGATTCCGGACCCTATGTCATCTCTGTGCAGCTTCCTCTGCTCCCCATAGATCATTTTCTAAAGCAACTATTAAAGCTACGTCTAAAATGGGGCCGTCTAATTCATCTAAAAGGACAGCAACTCCCGCACCACGTCTAGCAGCGTCGGCCATGCTGGTATGTTTGTTTACAGTAATCAGTTGAGAGGCGTTTCGCGTGGCGAAACCGTTCACTCTGGCTGTTTTAGGCCCGTGCAAGGCACACCGTGCGGAAAGGCTCAAGTGAATTCACGGACTTTATCCTTGAATGTTACAGTTATTTACTCATATCGTAATGCTCCAATTACCTTTCAACACAATACTAATCAAAAGCATAAGCTTTCATTATTCTCAAAGTGTTTATAAAGAATTGTAATCTGTTTTTGACCTTCATTTAATAATCATTACCTAGTAGGAATTTAAAACTTTCATAGTAGTGGAAATAATTAACAATCATGACACACATTTTCAGTCACCATAATATAAATCCTTTTTATTTAAAGTTAATCACAATTAAATTCAATATTCAACAAAATATTAAATTCACTTTCAGAGTGTTCTGATAATCGTATATCAATTAATTTATATCTACACATAATTATTGTTTTAAATTACTTAAAGTTGAATCATTCAACAAAAAAAGATGCATAACAATCGGAAATTGAATTTAACATTTTAATAACATTAAATCTCTCTCTTCACACACACACACATACACACACACATATGAATATTATGAAATGCAAGGTAAAACGAGACTCATGCGGTTATGATGCTAAAAGTTATGGGTAATCTGGTATATACCATTTCACTCGTATTCTTGTTTTTTCTCTCTCTCTTTGTGTGTGTTTATCTGTCTGTTTCTGTCTCTCTCTTCATTCCTTCTCTTTCTGTCTTTCCTTTTCTCTTTCCCTTCCCTCTCCCCCTGTATGTTTCTCTACTTTCTTCTCTCTGTCTGTCTACCTTCCCCCCCTCTCTCTCTCTCTGTCTTTCCATCTCTCCCCCTCTCTCTCTCTCTCTTCCCTCCTCCCACCCTTCTTCCCCCTTCTCTCTCTCTCTCTCTCTCTCGACGTCTCTCCGCTTCCTTTCTCATTGTCTCCTTTCTCTTGCATGGTTCATTTGTAGCAGATGAAATTCTCTTTCTCTGCTGCGTCAGACCCTCACTCACGGTTCCTTCGAATTCTTTTCTTATTCTCTCTTTCAGTACCCCATTTTTCGTTCATGTTGTTAAAAAATCTTACTTGATTTTATATTCTTCTCTCTTTCTCTCTCTCTCTCTGACTCACTCTCTCTGTGTGACTCTCTCTCTCTCTCTCTCTCTCTCTCTCTCTCCCTCCCTCCCTCCTTCCCCCCCTCTCTCTCTATCTGTCCATTTATCGATCTATCTCTCGCCCTCTTGTCATTTCATC